>NW_025752320.1:0-12892 GCF_021184085.1 Oncorhynchus gorbuscha | reverse complement strand
CTCCCCCTGTTTCCCTCCCTCTCCCTCCCTCTCCCTCCCCCTCCCTCCCTCTCCCCCTCCCTCTCCCCTGTTTCCCCTCCCCTCCCTCTCCCCCTGTTTCCCCTCCCTCTCCCCTCCCTCCCCCTCCCTCCCTCCCTCTCCCTCCCCCTGTTTCCCCTCCCTCCCCCTCTCCCCTGTTTCCCCTCTCCCCCCTCTCCCCTCCCTCCCCCTACCTCCCCCCACCTCTCCCCTGTTCCTCCCTCCCCTCTCCCCTCCCTCCCCCTACCTCCCCACCTCTCCCCTGTTTCCCTCCCCTCCCTCTCCCCCTCCCTCTCCCCCCTCCCTCTCCCCTCCCCCCTCCCTCTCCCCCTCCCTCTCCCCCTGTTTCCCCTCCCCCTCCCTCTCCCCCTCCCTCCCCCCTCCTCCCTCTCCCCCTGTTTCCCCCTCCCCTCCCTCTCCCTCCCTCTCCTTCCCCCCTCCTCCCTCTCCCTGTTTCCCTCCCTCCCCCTCCCCTCTCCCCCTCCCTCTCTACTGTTTCCCCTCCCTCACCCCCTCCCCCTCCCCTCTCCCCCTCCCTCTCCCCCTGTTTCCCCTCCCTGAGATTGCGTCCGTCAAATAAAGTTGGTTTCAAATGTTTAGCATCTTGGTATAGTATAGTACTTACAGTGTATGTGTTCTGAAATTAAATGGTCACATTTTCACTAATAGGTTGTTCTTATTAAGATGGTTTAAAATGTGTACAGCTTCAACACAGTTTACAGTAAGTGTTGATCAGCTTGTTTGATGACAGACACAGTGAATGTGAAATACTCTGATTCTTATTGTGCCCATTTTTCCGGCTTTTAACACAGTTAACTGATCATCACGGATCTAACGGCGACGTAAAGCTCCTAGCCAATGATTACACCAATCCATGAAGTGTACAAGTGCACACTTTGGGGTTAAGGGTGGAAGAGGTGAGATGCAGCCCTACCCTGTACCCGATCCTCTTTCTCACCTCTAAACTCCACCTCTTTACTAAACTGTGTGTGTGTGTGTGTTCTCTGCTGAACTCCACAGGCCCACCAGCTGGATTCCACCAAACATTGCCTGCGTCTCAAGTTCCTCATGGATAACCAAGTCCAATTCTACATCCCTAAACCTGACGAGCAGCTGTGTGACTTGGTACGTTTCTCATTTCCTCATCACAGACGATCTCCTGTCACAGTCTTAGCATCCCACTGAGATGACACACACACCAGCTTAATAAATAAATTAGACTCCCTCCTCGTCGTATTCCGTTCGTGCTTCTTTTTGTAACAAGACATTCCTGTTCCTTCTCTCTTTCTCTCTCTCCTCTCTCTCCTCCTCTCCTTCATTCTCTCTTCATCTCTCCCTGTCCTTCTCTCTCTCGCTCTCTCTCTCTCCTTCTCTTTCTCCTTCTTTCTCTCTTCTCTCTCTATCTCCTTCTCTCCATCTCTCTCTCTCTCTTCATCTCTCCCTCCCTCCGCTCTCTCTCATTCCCTCTCCCTCTCCTTCTCTCTCTCTTTTTCTCCATCTATCTCCTCTCTCCTCTCTCTCTCTCCTTCTCTCCACCTATCTCCCTCTCTCATTCCCTTTCCCCTCCTTCTCACTCTCCCTTTTCTCCATCTATCTCCTCTTTCTCTTCTCCTCTCTCTCTCCTTCTCTCCACCTATCTCCTCTCTCTCTCCTTCTCTCCACCTATCTCCTCTCTCTCTCTCCTCTCTCTCTCCTTCTCTCCATCTATCTCCTCTCCATCTCTCTTTCATCTCTCCCTCTCTCCTCTCTCTCTTTCATTCTCTCTCCTCTCCTTCTCTCTCTTCCTCCTTCTTTCCATCTATCTCCTCTCTCTCTCTCCTTCTCTCTCTCTCTCCTTCTCTCCACCTCTCTCTCTCCTTCTCTCTCTCTCTCTCCTTCTCTCCACCTATCTCCTCTCTCTCTCTCCTTCTCTCTCTCTCTCTCTCTCCTTCTCTCCATCTCTCTCTCTCTCTCTCTCTCCTTCTCTCCATCCATCTCTCTCTCTCTCTCCTTCTCTCTCCCTCTCTCTCTCTCTCCTTCTCTTTCTCTCCTTCTCTCCATCTCTCTCCTTCTCTTTCTCTCCTTCTCTCCATCTCTCTCCTTCTCTTTATCTCCTTCTCTCCATCTATCTCCTCTCTCTCTCTCTCCTCTCTCTCTCTCCTTCTCTCCATCTATCTCCTCTCTCTCTCTCCTCTCTCTCTCTCTCTCCTTCTCTCCATCTATCTCTCTCTCTCTCCTTCTCTCCACCTATCTCCTCTCTCTCTCTCTCCTTCTCTCTCTCTCTCTCTCCTTCTCTCTCTCTCCTCTCTCTCTCTCCTCTCTCTCTCTCCTTCTCTCCATCTATCTCCTCTCTCTCTCCTTCTCTTTCTCTCCTTCTCTCCATCTATCTCCTCTCTCTCTCCTTCTCTCCATCTATCTCCTCTCTCTCTCTCCTTCTCTCCACAGCTTTATAAAGAGATAGAGCTGGCTCCAAAATAATCAAAGTCATCAGTTCGACAGGGATGAATCCTGTATGATTGGCTATGGTAAGGATGAGTCCTGTATGATTGGCTACGGTAAGGATGAGTCCTGTATGATTGGCTACGGTAAGGATGAGTCCTGTATGATTGGCTACGGTAAGGATGAGTCCTGTATGATTGGCTACGGTAAGGATGAGTCCTGTATGATTGGCTACGGTAAGGATGATTGGCTATGGTAAGGATGAGTCCTGTATGATTGGCTACTGTAAGGATGATTGGCTATGGTAAGGATGAGTCCTGTATAATTGGCTACGGTAAGGATGAGTCCTGTATGATTGGCTACGGTAAGGATGAATCCTGTATGATTGGCTACGATAAGGATGAGTCCTGTATGATTGGCTACGGTAAGGATGAGTCCTGTATGATTGGCTACGGTAAGGATGATTGGTTACGGTAAGGATGAGTTCTGTATGATTGGTTAGGCACCCTATTCCCTATATAGTGCACTACTTCAGACCAGAGCCCTGTAGAACCCTATTCCCTATATATAGTGCACTACTTTAGACCAGGGCCCTATAGAACCCTATTCCCTATATAGTGCACTACTTTAGACCAGAGACCTTTGGCACCTGGCTAAAAGGACTATAAAGACAATGGGGTTGCATTTGGGATGCAGTAAATGTCGTTTGTGTTGTATCCTGTTGTTGACTTCCAGTCACATCTCAGATTTCCTGTCTTTCTTAGACCAATCCCTGTCAGGGCAGAGAAAATAAATCCCAGGTGATTTCGTGATGTGCTTTCAATTAATGAAGTGTTTCTCTCTCTTCTCACTCACTCACTCACTCACTCACTCACTCACTCACTCACTCACTCACTCACTCTCTGTCCCTCTCTCCCTCTCTCTCTGTCCTTCTCTCCTCTCCTCTCCCTCTCTCTCCGTCTCTCTCTCCTCTCCTCTCTCTCTCTCTCCGTTTCTCTCTCTCCGTCTCTCTCTCCTCTCCTCTCCTGTCCTCTCCTCTCCTCTCTCTCTCCGTCTCTCTCTCCGTCTCTCTCTCCGTCTCTCTCTCCGTCTCTCTCTCCGTCTCTCTCTCCGTCTCTCTCTCCGTCCGTCTCTCTCTCTCTCTCTCTCTCTCTCTCTCTCTCTCTCTCTCTCTCTCTCCTCTCCTCTCCTCTCCTCTCCTCTCCTCTCGTCTCTCTCTCCGTCTCTCTCTCTCCTCTCCGTCTCTCTCTCCTCTCCTCTCCTCCTCTCCTCTCCTCCAGGGTTTTCCATCTCAGTGGTAGAGGAGGATTTGGTGCAGCAGCTCTACATAACCGATGTAAAGGCGGGAGGATTGGCCTTCGCTAGAGGTTCATTACAAATCACAACTCAAATGAGTTTCCATCTCCATTTATCTGTATCTGAGTATATAACAGAACAGACAGAGCAGGGAGAGGACAATATGATTAGTTTCATGCCAGACAGAGGGGCAGGGAAGATATGATTAGTTTCATGCCAGACAGAGAGGAAAGGGAAGATATGATTAGTTTCATGCCAGACAGAGAGGGCAGGGAAAGGGACGATATGATTAGTTTCATGCCAGACAGAGGGGCAGGGAAAGGGAAGATATGATTAGTTTCATGCCAGACAGAGAGGGCAAATATGATTAGTTTCATGCCAGACAGAGAGGGCAGGGACGATATGATTAGTTTCATGCCAGACAGAGAGGGCAGGGACGATATGATTAGTTTCATGCCAGACAGAGAGGGCAGGGAAAGGGAAGATATGATTAGTTTCATGCCAGACAGAGAGGGCAGGGAAAGGGAAGATATGATTAGTTTCATGCCAGACAGAGAGGGCAGGGACAGGGAAGATATGATTAGTTTCATGCCAGACAGAGAGGGCAGGGAGAGGGAAGATATGATTAGTTTCATGCCAGACAGAGAGGGCAGGGAGAGGGAAGATATGATTAGTTTCATGCCAGACAGAGAGGGCAGGGAAGATATGATTAGTTTCATGCCAGACAGAGAGGAAAGGGAAGATATGATTAGTTTCATGCCAGACAGAGAGGGCAGGGAAAGGGACGATATGATTAGTTTCATGCCAGACAGAGAGGGCAGGGAAAGGGAAGATATGATTAGTTTCATGCCAGACAGAGAGGGCAGGGAGAGGGACAATATGATTAGTTTCATGCCAGACAGAGAGGGCAGGGAAGATATGATTAGTTTCATGCCAGACAGAGAGGAAAGGGAAGATATGATTAGTTTCATGCCAGACAGAGAGGGCAGGGAAAGGGACGATATGATTAGTTTCATGCCAGACAGAGAGGGCAGGGAAAGGGAAGATATGATTAGTTTCATGCCAGACAGAGAGGGCAAATATGATTAGTTTCATGCCAGACAGAGAGGGCAGGGACGATATGATTAGTTTCATGCCAGACAGAGAGGGCAGGGACGATATGATTAGTTTCATGCCAGACAGAGAGGGCAGGGAGAGGGAAGATATGATTAGTTTCATGCCAGACAGAGAGGGCAGGGAGAGGGAAGATATGATTAGTTTCATGCCAGACAGAGAGGGCAGGGACGATATGATTAGTTTCATGCCAGACAGAGAGGGCAGGGACGATATGATTAGTTTCATGCCAGACAGAGAGGGCAGGGAGAGGGAAGATATGATTAGTTTCATGCCAGACAGAGAGGAAAGGGAAGATATGATTAGTTTCATGCCAGACAGAGAGGGCAGGGAAAGGGAAGATATGATTAGTTTCATGCCAGACAGAGAGGGCAGGGAAAGGGGAGATATCATATGATTAGTTTCATCAGCCATCTCTATGCAATCTCCACTGAAAAGGGGATGCTCTCTCCAGTGTTAATGTTGAGGTCAATATGGGGGTGGTGAAGGATTTATTTATTTTTAGCAATGAATGGATATTAATGGCTCATTTGATAATTGTGCAAAAATGGACTAAAGAAAACAGTTATCTGACAGCCTCAAGTCTTCCGATTAGCATAACGATCCTCACGACTGGCATGGTTGAATATGACAACGCACTGAGAAGTGTTGTGATGGACATTTTTATTTTATTTTTTATATCATGTGAAGAAAGACAGCCCTGAGAATGTTCATCTTGTCTTCGTGTGGTAAAATAATCATCGGTTCATCAAATCAAATCTGCCCGCGCTTGGTAACGATATGAGAGTGTGGGGGTGTGTGGGTGGGGGGGGACGACGACATGACGACCTCCTTAGAACCCATTTGGCAGAACGCCCAGAATATGTTCTATAAATGAAGCTCGTTAATAATAAAGAATTAATCCATTTATTATTGACTTTGAGTGTCCCTGTGTAGAATTTCCATAACAGTGTCTTTGTCCCAAATGGTTTCCTATTAGCTACAGGTACCAGTCAGCAGTTTGGACACACCTACTCATTCAAGGTTTTTTTTATTATAATTCTAATTTCTACATTGTTGAATAATAGTGAAGATGTCACAACTATGAAATAACACATATGGAATCATGTAGTAACCCCCCCCCCCCCCCAAAAAAAGTGTTCAACTATTCCAAATATATTTTATATTTGAGATTCTTCTAAGTAGCCACCCTTTTGCCTTGATGACAGCTTTGCACATTCTTGGCATTCTCTCAACCAGCTTCACCTGGAATGCTTTTCCAAAAGTCTTGAAAGGGTTCCCACATATTCTGAGCACTTTTTTGGCTGCTTTTCCTTCACTCTGCGGTCCAACTCATCCCAAACCATCTCAAACGTGTTGAGGTCGGGTGATTGTGGATGCCAGGTCATCTGATGTAGCCCTCCATCACTCTCCTTCTTGGTCAAATAGCCCTTACACAGCCTGGAGGTGTGTTGGGACATTGTCCTGTTGAAAAACAAATGATAGTCCCACTAAGAGCAAACTAAAGGAGATGGCGTATCGCTGCAGAATGCTGTGGAAGCCATACTGGTTAAGTGTGCCTTGAATTCTAAATAAATCACTGACAGTATCACCAGCAAAGCACCCCAACACCATCACACCTCCTCCTCCATGCTTCACGGTCGGAACCACACATTTCAGATATCATCCAATGACCTACTCTGCATCTCACAAAGACACAGTGGTTGGAACCAAAAATCTAACATTTGGACTCATCAGACCAAAGGACAGATTTCCACTGGTCTAATGTCCATTACTCATGTTTCTTGGCCCAAGCAAGTCTCTTCTTCTTCTTGGTCCTTTAGCAGCAATTTGACCATAAAGGCCTGATTCACACGGTCTCCTCTGAACAGTTGATGTTGAGATGTGTCTGTAACTTCAACTGTGAAGCATTTATTTGGGCTGCAATTTCTGAGGCTGGTGAACTCTAATGAACTTATCCTCTGCAGCAGAGGTACCTCAGGGTCTTCTTTTCCTGTGGCGGTCCTCTTGAAGAAACTTAATTCTTGAAAAGAGAGAGAGAGATGTTTTAGTCTGGGTTTTCTGTATAGCACTTTGTGAAAACTTCTGACGTAAAAAAAAAAGCCTTCATAAAATACATTTTATTGATTCAGAAAAAAATCGTCCAACATCCAGCCATTATGCCATTTTCAGCTGTGCTGTGATTATCATATTTATTTTTGTTCAGCATGTACATCTCAGATGAGCACGAGTGAGCACACACACACTAATATACCGAGTTTGGCTCTTCAGGTCTGAATGCGGGCGATGAGATCTTGCAGCTGAATGGGAAAGACTCGTGCAGATTGAAGTTCGGGGACATGAAGGGGGCGTTTTCCCAGGCCTCTCTGTCCCTGACCGTCAACACTCTGCCCTCTATGGACCGACGACAAATCTGTTACCTGCCCCCCCGACGCTCTGACGCACAGGAAGTCCTCCACACAGACATCTTCTCTGTGAACCAGGGTGAGTTACAGTATTCCTCCACACAGACATCTTCTCTGTGAGTTACAGTAGTCCTCTATACAGACATCTTCTCTATGAACCAGGGTGAGTTACAGTAGTCCTCTATACAGACATCTTCTCTATGAACCAGGGTGAGTTACAGTAGTCCTCTATACAGACATCTTCTCTATGAACCAGGGTGAGTTACAGTATTCCTCTATACAGACATCTTCTCTATGAGTTATAGTAGTCCTCTATACAGACATCTTCTCTATGAGTTACAGTAGTCCTCTATACAGACATCTTCTCTATGAACCAGGGTGAGTTACAGTAGTCCTCCACACAGACATCTTCTCTATGAGTTACAGTAGTCCTCTATACAGACATCTTCTCTATGAACCAGGGTGAGTTACAGTAGTCCTCTATACAGACATCTTCTCTATGAACCAGGGTGAGTTACAGTATTCCTCTATACAGACATCTTCTCTATGAGTTACAGTAGTCTTCTATACAGACATCTCCATGAACCAGGGTGAGTTACAGCAGTCCTCTATACAGACATCTTCTCTGTGAGTTACAGTAGTCCTCCACACAGACATCTTCTCTGTGAGTTACAGTAGTCCTCTACACAGACATCTTCTCTGTGAACCAGGGTGAGTTATAGTAGTCCTCTACAGACATCTTCTCTGTGAGTTACAGTAGTCCTCCACACAGACATCTTCTCTATGAACCAGGGTGAGTTACAGTAGACCTCTATACTGATGTGTTCTCTGTGAGTTACAGTAGTCCTCTATACTGATGTGTTCTCTGTGAGTTACAGTAGTCCTCCACACAGACATCTTCTCTGTGAGTTACAGTAGTCCTCTATACTGATGTGTTCTCTGTGAGTTACAGTAGTCCTCTATACAGACATCTTCTCTGTGAGTTACAGTAGTCCTCTATACTGACGTGTTCTCTGCGAGTTACAGTAGTCCTCTATACAGACATCTTCTCTGTGAGTTACAGTAATCCTCTATACAGACATCTTCTCTGTGAGTTACAGTAGTCCTCTATACAGACATCTTCTCTGTGAGTTACAGTAGTCCTCTATACTGATGTGTTCTCTGTGAGTTACAGTAGTCCTCTATACTGATGTGTTCTCTGTGAGTTACAGTAGTCCTCTATACTGATGTGTTCTCTGTGAGTTACAGTAGTCCTCTATACAGACGTGTTCTCTATGAACCAGGGTGAGTTACAGTAGTCCTTTATACAGACATCTTCTCTATGAACCAGGGTGAGTTACAGTAGTCCTCTATACAGACATCTTCTCTGTGAACCAGGGTGAGTTACAGTAGTCCTCTATACAGACATCTTCTCTATGAACCAGGGTGAGTTACAGTATTCCTCCACACAGACATCTTCTCAATGAACCAGGGTGAGTTACAGTAGCCCTCCACACAGGCATCTTCTCTGTGAACCAGGGTGAGTTACAGTAGTCCTCTACACAGACATCTTCTCAATGAACCAGGGTGAGTTACAGTAGTCCTCCACACAGACATCTTCTCTGTGAGTTACAGTAGTCCTCTATACAGACATCTTCTCTATGAGTTACAGTAGTCCTCTATACTGATGTGTTCTCAATGAACCATGGTGAGTTACAGTAGTCCTCTACACAGACATCTTCTCTGTGAACCAGGGTGAGTTACAGTAGTCCTCTATACAGACATCTTCTCTATGAACCAGGGTGAGTTACAGTATTCCTCCACACAGACATCTTCTCAATGAACCAGGGTGAGTTGCAGTAGTCCTCTATACAGACATCTTCTCTGTGAGTTACAGTAGTCCTCTATACTGATGTGTTCTCTGTGAGTTACAGTAGTCCTCTATACTGATGTGTTCTCTGTGAGTTACAGTAGACCTCTATACTGACATCTTCTCTGTGAGTTACAGTAGTCCTCTATACTGATGTGTTCTCTGTGAGTTACAGTAGTCCTCTATACTGATGTGTTCTCTGTGAGTTACAGTAGTCCTCTACACAGACATCTTCTCTGTGAGTTACAGTAGTCCTCTATACTGATGTGTTCTCTGTGAGTTACAGTAGACCTCTATACTGACATCTTCTCTATGAACCAGGGTGAGTTACAGTAGTCCTCCACACAGACATCTTCTCTGTGAGTTACAGTAGTCCTCTATACAGACATCTTCTCTATGAGTTACAGTAGTCCTCTATACTGACATCTTCTCTATGAACCAGGGTGAGTTACAGTAGTCCTCCACACAGACATCTTCTCTGTGAACCAGGGTGAGTTACAGTAGTCCTCCACACAGACATCTTCTCTATGAACCAGGGTGAGTTACAGTATTCCTCCACACAGACATCTTCTCAATGAACCAGGGTGAGTTACAGTAGTCCTCCACACAGACATCTTCTCTGTGAACCAGGGTGAGTTACAGTAGTCCTCTATACAGACATCTTCTCTATGAACCAGGGTGAGTTACAGTATTCCTCCACACAGACATCTTCTCAATGAACCAGGGTGAGTTACAGTAGTCTTCCACACAGACATCTTCTCTGTGAACCAGGGTGAGTTACAGTAGTCCTCTACACAGACATCTTCTCTGTGAACCAGGGTGAGTTACAGTAGTCCTCCACACAGACATCTTCTCTGTGAGTTACAGTAGTCCTCTATACAGACATATTCTCTATGAGTTACAGTAGTCCTCTATACAGACATCTTCTCTATGAACCAGGGTGAGTTACAGTAGTCCTCTATACAGACATCTTCTCTATGAACCAGGGTGAGTTACAGTAGTCCTCTATACAGACATCTTCTCTGTGAGTTACAGTAGTCCTCTATACAGACATCTTCTCTGTGAACCAGGGTGAGTTACAGTAGTCCTCTATACTGACGTGTTCTCTGTGAGTTACAGTAGTCCTCTATACTGATGTGTTCTCTGTGAGTTACAGTAGTCCTCCACACAGACATCTTCTCTGTGAGTTACAGTAGTCCTCTATACTGATGTGTTCTCTGTGAGTTACAGTAGTCCTCTATACTGATGTGTTCTCTGTGAGTTACAGTAGTCCTCTATACTGACGTGTTCTCTGTGAGTTACAGTAGTCCTCTACACTGTGTTCTCTGTGAGTTACAGTAGTCCTCTATACAGACATCTCAATGAACCAGGGTGAGTTACAGTAGTCCTCCACACAGACATCTTCTCTGTGAGTTACAGTAGTCCTCTATACAGACATATTCTCTATGAGTTACAGTAGTCCTCTATACAGACATCTTCTCTATGAACCAGGGTGAGTTACAGTAGTCCTCTATACAGACATCTTCTTTGTGAACCAGGGTGAGTTACAGTAGTCCTCTATACAGACATCTTCTCTATGAACCAGGGTGAGTTACAGTAGTCCTCTATACAGACATCTTCTCTATGAACCAGGGTGAGTTACAGTAGTCCTCTATACTGACGTGTTCTCTGTGAGTTACAGTAGTCCTCTATACTGATGTGTTCTCTGTGAGTTACAGTAGTCCTCTATACTGACGTGTTCTCTGTGAGTTACAGTAGTCCTCTACACTGTGTTCTCTGTGAGTTACAGTAGTCCTCTATACTGTGGTCCTTCTGTAGCTCGGTTGGTAGAGCATGGCGCTTGTAACGCCAGGGTAGTGGGTTCGATCCCCGGGACCACCCATACGTAGAATGTATGCACACATGACTGTAAGTCGCTTTGGATAAAAGCGTCTGCTAAATGGCATATATTATATTATTATTATTACTGATGTGTTCTCTGTGAGTTACAGTAGTCCTCTACACTGACATCTTCTCTATGAACCAGGGTGAGTTACAGTAGTCCTCTATACTGACGTGTTCTCTGTGAGTTACAGTAGTCCTCTATACTGATGTGTTCTCTGTGAGTTACAGTAGTCCTCTATACTGACGTGTTCTCTGTGAGTTACAGTAGTCCTCTACACTGTGTTCTCTGTGAGTTACAGTAGTCCTCTATACTGTGGTCCTTCTGTAGCTCGGTTGGTAGAGCATGGCGCTTGTAACGCCAGGGTAGTGTTGTTAGGGAACATTTGGGAACCTGGTAATATTGATATGCTAGCAGGACAGCTGCTCACCATCTGTCTATGTTGTTGATGTTTGTATTGTTGTTGATGTTTGTATTGTTGTTGATGTTTGCATTGTTGTTGATGTTTGCATTGTTGTTGATGTTTGCATTGTTGATGTTTGTATTGTTGTTGATGTTTGTATTGTTTATGTTTGTATTGTTGTTGATGTTTGTATTGTTTGTTTGTATTGTTGTTAATGTTTATTGCTTGTTTGTATTGTTGTTAATGTTTGTATTGTTGTTGATGTTTGCATTGTTGATGTTTGCATGTTGATTTTTGTATTGTTTATGTTTGTATTGTTTATGTTTGTATTGTTGAAGTTTGTATTGTTGATGTTTGTATTGTTGATGTTTATATTGTTTATGTTTGTATTGTTTGTATTGTTGTTCATGTTTGTATTGTTGTTCATGTTTGTATTGTTTATGTATTGTTTATGTTTGTATTGTTTATGTTTGTATTGTTGTTGTTATTTGTATTGTTATGTTTGTATTGTTGTTGATGTTTGTATTGTTTATGTTTGTATTGTTGTTGATGTTTGTATTGTTTGTTTGTATTGTTGTTAATGTTTGTATTGTTGTTGATTTTTGTATTGTTGATTTTTGTATTGTTTATGTTTGTATTGTTGTTGATTTTTGTATTGTTTATGTTTGTATTGTTGAAGTTTGTATTGTTGATGTTTGTATTGTTGATGTTTGTATTGTTGATGTTTGTATTGTTGATGTTTGTATTGTTGATGTTTGTATTGTTTGTTTGTATTGTTTATGTTTGTATTGTTTGTATTGTTGTTCATGTTTGTATTGTTTATGTTTGTATTGTTTATGTTTGTATTGTTTGTATTGTTGTTCATGTTTGTATTGTTTATGTTTGTATTGTTTATGTTTGTATTGTTTATGTTTGTATTGTTTATGTTTGTATTGTTTATGTTTGTATTGTTTATGTTTGTATTGTTTGTTTGTATTGTTTGTTTGTATTGTTGAAGTTTGTATTGTTGATGTTTGTATTGTTTGTTTGTATTGTTTATGTTTGTATTGTTTGTTTGTATTGTTGTTAATGTTTGTATTGTTGATGTTTGTATTGTTGATGTTTGTTTGTATTGTTGATGTTTGTATTGTTGATGTTTGTATTGTTGTTAATGTTTGTATTGTTTGTTTGTGTTGATGTTTGTATTGTTTGTTTGTGTTGATGTTTGTATTGTTGATGTTTGTATTGTTTATGTTTGTATTGTTGATGTTTGTATTGTTGATGTTTGTATTGTTGTTGATGTTTGTATTGTTTGTTTGTATTGTTGAAGTTTGTATTGTTGATGTTTGTGTTGATGTTTGTATTGTTTGTTTGTATTGTTTATGTTTGTATTGTTTGTTTGTATTGTTGTTAATGTTTGTATTGTTGATGTTTGTATTGTTGATGTTTGTTTGTATTGTTGATGTTTGTATTGTTGATGTTTGTATTGTTGTTAATGTTTGTATTGTTTGTTTGTGTTGATGTTTGTA
>NW_025752319.1:5000-12893 GCF_021184085.1 Oncorhynchus gorbuscha | reverse complement strand
TTTCCAAATGTCTGAATGTACCACGTTCATCTGTACAAACAATAGTACGCAAGTACAGTGGGGCAAAAAAGTATTTAGTCAGCCACCAATTGTGCATGTTCTCGCACTTAAAAAGATGAGAGAGGCCTGTAATTTTCATCATAGGTACACTTCAACTATGGCAGTTTAAAGTTTAAAGTTTTCTTGTTTTTCAATCAACCAACAAAACACATTCCACATTCACAGATGTGACAGGCTTAAAAAAAAGTTTTAAAAAATATAATACATTTGGAAAAAAAATACAATTAAAATGAAAGATTAAGAAAAATAAAGTGTTTTTATTTTATTTATTTATTTTCCTTGGTGCATATATATATATACATACATACATACATATGCACGCACGCGTACTCAAAAATATAATTTAAATAAAAACACACAAAAAAACATAACACTTGCAGCGGCACTATCAAGTTTCTCATGAGCTATTTCTATCCTTCACTGAGACGACGGGCCAATAATTCATTTTTAGGTCTACACCTTCCACATGTATCTGCACATTTCCCTAGTCACCCCGTTGAACAGTGGAGACCAGAGTCTATCAAACTTGGGTTGTCTCTGTGGAGGCCACAGCAGTTTCACAGGGAGAAGAAACAATCCACATTTTAAATCAGGAGGGGCTAGAGGCCCACAATAGAAGAATACATTTAGCAAAGTATGTAATAGTCATAATAAACTTTCTCTGTCAGGATCAAGAACAAAGTCCTGCTGGGCATTAAGAAGATAGATACACGGGTCATATCAAACTGTACCCTCTAGCATTTTCTGTGCAGAATCTTGGCAATCTCTCTACAGCTCCAAAATACATGCATATAGGTTCCACTTTCAGGAGGTACATCTTTTACAGTTAGGAGACATATCTGTTTTCTTCTATGGAGTCTCAAGGAGTATAATAAAATTTGTACAAAAATGTGTAGTTAGATTCTTTCATTTTTACATTAGTAGTAGTGCAGTATACCCTGTTGCAAACCTCCGCCATAACTCATCACTGATAGTCAGACCAAGGTCCTTTTCCCAAATTATTTTCAAAGGAGTAAAGGAGGAGCCTCCTTTCTCAGAAACGAGTCTAGATGTAAGATATTTCTCTATCATGTTTTTAAGTGGGAGAACTTGCACAATTGGTGGCTGACTAAATACTTTTGCCCACTGTATGTGTGGGAACTCATTCAGATTGTTGGAAAAGCATTCCAGGTGAAGCTAGTTGAGAGGAGGAAATGCCAAGAGTGTGTACAAAGCTATCATCAAGGCAAGGGTGGCTATTTTGAATAATAACAAAATAACATATATTTTGAAAATGTTTAACACCTTTTTGGTTACTACATGATTCAATAAGTGTTATTTCATAGTTGATGTCTTCACTATTATTCTACAATGTAGAAAATAGTAAAAAATAAGAAAAATTCTGGAATGAGTAGATGTTCTAAAACTTTTGACTGGTCATGTATACTTCCATTTGATGTTGGCGGCCATATCTCTGAAATCCATCCCATCCTGTTTGTCTTTACTGTATATTAGCCGTAGTTGGCTAGATAGCAAACAAGGGATAAGAACTGGCCAGCCAGTATGGCTGTGGAACATTAGGACGAGACAACGTCTATAGATACAGAACAAAGACCATGAGTAAACGACCTTGGGTAGCAAACCCTAGATTTGTGTCGTGACTATATCTTGTGGGCGGATGAAATGGTTGAAATAAATTAATCAAAATAACGTTTTTGAAAATATGTCAATCGTTACTTGAATATGTTGGTTACCCGTTGTGTAAAAGTGATAATGCCCTCAAAGCCGGTGTTTGGAGGATATATTGTGTTCTATACTATCTATAGAATCTTAGCCTATGCCGCTCTGTCATTGCTCATCCACATATTTATATATGCTTATTCCATTCCTTTGCTAGATATGTGTGTATTGGGGTATCTGTTGTGGAATTGCTGGAAATATTGCTGCACTGTCGAACTAGAAGCACAAGCATTTCACTACACTTCACTACACTCACAATAACACCATGTGTATGTGACCAATAAAATTTGATTGATGTGCCTGTGCCAATATATCCTCCAAACACCGGCTTCTATGGCATTGTCACTTAAATATGCACCACACGAACACTGCAACTGCCTGTGTGAGCGCAAACACAGTGTTTAATTGGAAATGAATGTTATGCTATGTTAATGTAATGCTATCTACACCAAAATGCAATGACACTGTTATTGTGATCGAGAGAACGTGACGCTTCCAGACGATTTTGTGAGAAGCCTGATTTTAGGGATGTCTCATGGTCTGACAAACACTGCTCTATCTCCGTCACTTTTCACGCAGATTAAATCAGATCAGGTCTCATAGTCTTGGATACCCTAAATGGGCCCAGATCAGTGGTGATTTGAACATGTAAATCTAATTTAAAAAAATGTTTTGATGTATACCAGCAAAGCTACAATAGATGAATTGCACTACAACGGTGACAAACGGTTCCCACAAACTATTAGGCCGACATAAAACTGTCCCAAAATCAGTCCCAACATCTTACCACTACTACACCTGGCAATCAACAGAGCCTTGTCTGGCAGAAACAGGTCATTCAGTCTCGTTAACTGCCTTTTAAAAAACATAGCTAGATATGGCTGACTTGCTTAAACAAATGTGGTTTCTACTGACAATTGAGATGTACGAACTATGACATAAGAGGACAACGAGTGGATGAGGCAATCCGTAATTTCGATGAGCGAGCTAGAATAGACATAGTCAATATAAATATTTGTTCAGCACTTGACATGTACAGCAACAGAATTCAACATGGGATGTTCTTACAGTATTTCCCTATACACCAAGTCAGAACCGTAGGATAAATAAAGGAAGCATATAAGCAGACAATATTCAAGATTACATTTCCTAAAACAGGTTACATGCGCACCACCAAGTCAGAACAGTAGGTGAAATTAAGAGTGGTAAAAATACCAAATTATTAGGGTGAGGCACTACTAACATCTTACTACACAACAAACTTAGTATTACTTTCTTAGCTACAGTATACATATCTCCTTGGCATATTACATAATTTATGCAGCTTTATACAATACATTTTGGACTCATTGTTGTGCTATGCTTACTTGAACAGGCAGTCCTTTATGGGCACATTTGTTGTCAAAGAAAGAGAGAGGCCGGATTTACAATTACGAGTTAGATGACCGTTCAAACGTATTTTCCCAGTCGGGCTCCTTTATTCCCGACTTCCCAGATCTTTGCTTGCAGTTAGCCACAGTCACGATTCCTTCCAAACGACTCATTGTGGAATTTTCCATTTCCAACTTGTTGTGTAATTTTTATGTGCAATGGCCGATGAGCACAGTATTCTCGTTTTACGTATAATTTCTCTTCATTATTTCTCTTCATATGACGAGGATTAAAAGGATTTGCCAGTAGATTTGTCGACTTGATTCATGATGATGACTGCTAGCTAAGATTTTGAAAGTATGAATGTTGACATGATCAGTCCAATCAAAGCTACTTTTTATATACTGTGATTTGATGCAATTTTATCTGTGGCCAATGACCTTAAGCCTTCTTGGAGGGCACTTCTAATGTAACTCTATGGCAGCACCCAAAGGGCTTGAATTTTCGATGTCCACCTTTACATGGCAGTGACGTAGTGTCCCCATGAGTGACAGAACACTGAGCCAGTCACGAGCGAAATGCTCCCTATATTCGGCTGACTTGCCCCACCACCACAGAAAGCATCGATCTAGGCTGAAACACCTTCATTTTGGAGATTCCTTAACAAAAATAAAGATCAATGATATCTTTTTGTTAAACATTTTTGCAAACTGATATTTTATTTTCTACCTTTATTTTACTAGGCAAGGCAGTTAAGAACAAATGCTTATTTTCAATGATGGCCTAGGAACAGTGGGTTAACTGCCTTGTTCAGGAGCAGGAGCTCAGGGATTCAATCTTGCACCCTTTTGGTTACAACAACACTCTAACCTCTAGGCTACCTGATATATGACGTATTAATGCCAAAATGCCATACCTTCAGATCGGAGTCTAGGTGTAATTTAGATTTTGGCCACCAGATGACAGCAGTGTGTGTGCAAGTTTTAGACTGA
The DNA here is from genome assembly GCF_021184085.1 of Oncorhynchus gorbuscha. Classification (NCBI taxonomy): domain Eukaryota; kingdom Metazoa; phylum Chordata; class Actinopteri; order Salmoniformes; family Salmonidae; genus Oncorhynchus; species Oncorhynchus gorbuscha. Next base: position 8,751 of record NW_025752319.1, on the reverse strand, counting down.
TCAGTGAAAAATTACATTACTGCACAATATTTTTATCAAGTCTGCCAGGAGTTTGCCCAAAAAATGTGCTGAATTGGCCAATTGATACATTTTCAAGTACATAACTATAGAAAAATTGCCCCCTACCCCCTCTTTTACACTGCTGCTACTCTCTGTTTATTATCTATGCATAGTCACTTTAACTCTATCTACATGTACATATTACCTCAATTACCTTGACTAACCGGTGCCCCACACATTGACTTTGTACCGGTAGCCTAATATATAGCTTAAGCTATTGTTTTTACTGCTGCTCTTTAATTATTTGTTATTTTTAACTTATCTATTTTTACTCAACACTTATTTTACTTGTAAGTAGTATTCAGCGCATGTGACAAATACTATTTTATTTTAAATACTATGGTAATAAAAGGAATGTCATACATGATTGATCATTAGCTTATACACTTACTTTCATACAATTAGATGGCCGGGCGGGGTGGGTGTGGAGCCAGAGACAGCAGTGGGGTTGAACTGTAGACCCCAGTTCCTACATTTGATCATAAGAATTGATTCTATCAAACAAACGATGCTACATTTGATCTCTGGGACACTCAGGATGACAATTCAGAACAAGATTACTGAATGTAAGTACATCATATACCTTCAGAGGTGAATGTATCAGAACCAGTTGCCGTGATAAAAGTTTTTTTGTTGGTATTTTTTTCAATGTAATTGGAACTGTTAATCGGACACGGCAGTTAGATTAACAAGAATCTATGCTTTCTGCCCATATAAGACATGTCTATGTCCACGGAAAGTTGGCTGTTGTATAATACGTCATTCTAGTCACAATGGCCGTTAGCAACAACCTTCCCAGTTTAGGGACACAGATCCCGTAGAGGTTAAACCTAAAACAAATACTCTATGAACGTCAGAAAACTGTCATATTTGGAAAATGTGGAAATGATCATTGTAACCTACAGTGCCGTGAAAAAGTATTTGCCTCTTTTAAAATGTTCTCTACTTTTGCATATTTTTGATACTGAATGTTCAGCAAAACCTGATATTCAATAAAGGGAGCCTGAGTGAACACATAGCACAACAATTACATACTGTACTTATTTCATAAACAAAGTTATGCAGTACCCAATGCCCTTGTGTGAAAACGTAATTGCCCCACTCTCAATAACTGGTTGTGCCACCTTTTTAGCTGTAATCACTCCATCAAAAAATCTTCCTGTAGTTGTTGATCAGTCTGGGGGGATTCTGGCCACTCTTCCATGCAGAACTGCTGTAACTCCGTGACATTTGTGGGTTTTCAAGCTTGAACTGCTCGTTTCAAGTCCTGACACAACATCTACATTGGGATTAGGTCTGGACTTTGATTAGGCCATTCAAAACCTCAAATTGGTTGCTTATCAGCAATTTTCATGTAGACTTGATTGTGCGTTTTGGATCATTATCCTTCTACTGCATGACCCAGCTGTGCTTCAGCTTTAACTCACAGATGGATGGCCTGACAGTATCCTGTACATTTATCATACAGAGCAGAATTCATGATTCCTTCTATTAAGGCAAGTTGTCCAGGTCCGTTTTTATGAGGTTCATACTGTGGAATGCAGTGTTTGGTTTTCACCAGGCATAATGGGACCATGTTGCCCAAAAAGTTATAATTTTGAATAATCTGTCTATAGAACATTCTTCAAGACTTGATGATCATCCAGGTGCTGGCAAACTTCAGTCATCTTTTGGATGACATGAGTCCCATTATGCCTGGCGACAAACTCTACATTGTGTTTTGAGAACATTTGCCGCGACCTTAGAATGTTGTGGGAACTTCACAGAACCAAATTTAGGTTTGCTGGAGTGGTCTGTCATGCTCAAGAATACCACTAAATTTTGTGCAATTGGTGTTAGCATCACAGTGCAAGCTGCATCGCAGTGCTAGCTGTGTCTGAGAGATTCTGGGTTCGAGCCCAGGCTCTGTCGCAGCCGGCCGCGACCCGGGAGGCCCATGGGGGCGGCGCACAGGTGGCCCAGAGGTCGTCCGGGTTAGGAAGGGTTTGACTGGCAGGGGTATCCTTGTCTCATCGCGCACTAGCGACTCCTGGCGGGCCGGGTGCAGTGCACGCGCTGACCAGGTCGCCAGGTGTACAGTGTTTCCGCCGACACATTGGCTGGCTTCTGGGTTGGATGTGTATTGTGTCAAGAAAGCAATGCAGCTTGGTTGGGTAATGTTTCAAGGACGCATGGACGGCGTGGCTCTTGACCTTCGCCTCCCCAAGTCCGTACGAGAGTTGCAGCGATGAGACAGGACTGTAACCACTACCAAATGGATACCATGAAATTGGGGAGAAAAAAAGTTCTGAAAAAAAAATATAGAGAACATGAATGTTCACAAAAGATGTTTACATACTGAGGAAATTCTAAGGAGAGGCAATATGTTATCCTAATCAAGCCCCATTGTGGAAATTTAATCAGCTTCCATATAATCATGTTTTTTTAGCAACAAACTGGACTCGTGCGCAACAATGGGGAAAAACTGACAGGGTTGACTTAGATTGGTGACAACATGTGCAATATTTCGTCTCCAATGTTTATTGAAAGCATAAATACATTTGCACAATGTGCTAGCTAACCAACAATTGTATGATGTACAGTATTTGAGAGAAAAGTTTCTCTCAAATACTGTACATCAATACAATTGTTGGTTAGCTAGCTAGCACATTTGATCTATATTAGTATTAACATTAAATCACTTAAAACAAAACATGGTATGAAGAACAAACAGGCCCCTTAAGATTCCCCACATGGCAGTTTCTTGTCAGTCTTGTTAGCAATCTGGCCATCCAGGACAGGATTTTCTGGCAGGTCAGATCAGGCGGGACCATTCTAGCCAATGAGAGGGCAGATACGCGTGTGCACAACAGCACAAAGTTGTTTTTCTCAAAGTTTCCAGAATGCCAAGGGTATATATTTATATCAGAACATTTTGTAACAACCTAAACATTATAAAACGTCCATTTTGATCAAATAAGCCTCACCTAATTCAACAATGTCATAGACAATAATACTGAAAATGGGCTTGTCTCACGCTGTTATGTAATATTTGTCTTTCCAAAAAGTCTGAATGACACCTGACGTGTCACAACAAGATAAACACAAACTACATAAACACAATGGAGACCATTATGCAGCACCACCACCGCAATGCTTTTCTCATGAGTTATAGAGGTAACTGCGTATATGGAGTGTGTCTGATAGTGGATGTTGCAGAAACAAGTGGGAGGATCAACACAAGTGGGTGTATCGAAACCTAACCCCCACAAAGTAGAACTGCACTGTTAGTCACATTGTCAACATGTTGTCAACCCTCCATCTGGAGACCTCCTGGGTATTCAGGCTTGGCTTTTGATCCAACCCTGAAACATCCAAGTCCGCTTATCAAGGAACTGTTGAGCAACTGATGTTTAGGCTACAGTGTGGTTAGACTAGGGCTTGAACAAAAGCCTGCACACCCAGTAGCTCTCCTGGAGGATGATTGCCACCCTTGATATAAAATATTGCACCATTACAACCAAAAACTTTTAAAAATACATAATTTTACATTATTCAATGATTAAGAGATCAAATGGATAAAGTGAGCTACTTCAAATCAAGGTATATAACTCGACATGAATATGTAGATTTTGGAATAATTGATATGTGTGCCTCCATTTAATTAAATTGATACAAATTATGAAACAAGTTTCCATGACTTTTCATGACC
>NW_025752318.1:0-12894 GCF_021184085.1 Oncorhynchus gorbuscha | reverse complement strand
TCTGTACTACCAGGCTAGAGTCTGAGACTATGGAGCTGTATTAGATTCTGTACTACCAGGCTAGAGTCAGACTATGGAGCTGTATTAGATTCTGTACTACCAGGCTAGAGTCTGAGACTATGGAGCTGTATTAGATTCTGTACTACCAGGCTAGAGTCTGAGACTATGGAGCTGTATTAGATTCTGTACTACCAGGCTAGAGTCTGAGACTATGGAGCTGTATTAGATTCTGTACTACCAGGCTAGAGTCAGACTATGGAGCTGTATTAGATTCTGTACTACCAGGCTAGAGTCAGACTATGGAGCTGTATTAGATTCTGTACTACCAGGCTAGAGTCAGACTATGGAGCTGTATTAGATTCTGTACTACCAGGCTAGAGTCAGACTATGGAGCTGTATTAGATTCTGTACTACCAGGCTAGAGTCTGAGACTATGGAGCTGTATTAGATTCTGCACTACCAGGCTAGAGTCTGAAATGTGTTTCTGGGATAGTGAAGGCTGCTGAAACGTGTTTCTGGGATAGTGAAGCCTGCCGAGTCGTGTTTATGGGATAGTGAAGGCTGCTGAGTCATGTTTCTGGTATAGTGAAGGCTGCTGAAACGTGTTTCTGGGATAGTGAAGACTGGTGAGTCGATGTTTCTGGGATAGTGAAGGCTGCTGAGTCGTGTTTCTGGTATAGTGAAGGCTGCTGAAACGTGTTTCTGGGATAGTGAAGGCTGCTGAAACGTGTTTCTGGGATAGTGAAGACTGGTGAGTCATGTTTCTGGGATAGTGAAGGCTGCTGAGTCGTGTTTCTGGGATAGTGAAGGCTGCTGAGTCATGTTTCTGGGATAGTGAAGGCTGCTGAGTCATGTTTCTGGGATAGTGAAGGCTGCTGAAACGTGTTTCTGGGATAGTGAAGGCTGCTGAAACGTGTTTCTGGGATAGTGAAGGCTGCTGAAACGTGTTTCTGGGATAGTGAAGGCTGCTGAGTCGTGTTTCTGGGATAGTGAAGGCTGCTGAAACGTGTTTCTGGGATAGTGAAGACTGCTGAGTCATGTTTCTGGGATAGTGAAGGCCATACATCCACAGGCCATACATCCACAGGCCATACATCCACAAGCCATACATCCACAGGCCATACATCCACAGGCGATACATCCACAGGCCATACATCCAAAGGCCATACATCCATAGACCATACATCCATAGGCCATACATCCACAGGCCATACATCCACAGGCCATACATCCACAGGCCATACATCCACAGGCCATGCATCCATAGACCATGCATCCATAGACCATACATCCATAGACCATACATCCATAGATCCATGGACCATACATCCACAGGCCATACATCCATAGACCATGCATCCATAGACCATACATCCATAGACCATGGACCATACATCCACAGACCATACATCCACAGGCCATGCATCCATAGACCATACATCCATAGACCATACATCCATAGACCATACATCCACAGACCATACATCCACAGGCCATACATCCACAGGCCATACATCCATAGACCATGCATCCATAGACCATACATCCATAGACCATGGACCATACATCCACAGACCTACATCCACAGACCATGCATCCATAGACCATACATCCATAGACCATACATCCAGACCATAACATAGACCATACATCCATAGACCATACATCCATAGACCATACATCCATAGTCAAATGTGGATGTGATGAGAGCGAAATAGACATTCATAAGTTATGTGGATGCCCCCATGTGTGCCCGGTTAAACATCTCATTGCCCCTCATCAGTACCCGGTTAAACATCTCATTGCCCCTCATCAGTACCCGGTTAAACATCTCATTGCCCTCATCAGTACCCGGTTAAACATCTCATTGCCCCTCATCAGTACCCGGTTAAACATCTCATTGCCCCTCATCAGTACCCGGTTAAACATCTCATTGCCCCTCATCAGTATCTGGTTAAACATCTCATTGCCCCTCATCAGTACCTGGTTAGACATCTCATTGCCCTCATCAGTACCTGGTTAGACATCTCATCTCTGTTCTGAGACCATACTGCTGGTGTCCTTTAGGAGGGGAGCTGTTCTGAGACCATACTGCTGGTGTCCTTTACAAAGGAGGGGAGCTGTTCTGAGACCATACTGCTGGTGTCCTTTAGGAGGGAGCTGTTCTGAGACCATACGGCTGGTGTCCTTTACAAAGGAGGGGAGCTGTTCTGAGACCATACTGCTGGTGTCCTTTAAAGGAGGGGAGCTGTTCTGTGACCATACTGCTGGTGTCCTTTACAAAGGAGGGGAGCTAGTTCTGTGACCATACTGCTGGTGTACTTTACAAAGGAGAGGAGCTGTTCTGTGACCATACTGCTGGTGTCCTTTACAAGGAGGGGAGCTGTTCTGAAACCATACGGCTGGTGTCCTTTACAAAGGAGGGGAGCTGTTCTGAGACCATACTGCTGGTGTCCTTTAGGAGGGGAGCTGTTCTGAGACCATACTGCTGGTGTCCTTTAGGAGGGGAGCTGTTCTGAGACCATACTGCTGGTGTCCTTTACAAAGGAGGGGAGCTGTTCTGAGACCATACTGCTGGTGTCCTTTAGGAGGGGAGCTGTTCTGAGACCATACTGCTGGTGTCCTTTAGGAGGGGAGCTGTTCTGAGACCATACTGCTGGTGTCCTTTACAAAGGAGGGGAGCTGTTCTGAGACCATACTGCTGGTGTCCTTTACAAAGGAGGGGAGCTGGTTCTGAGACCATACTGGCTGGTGTCCTTTAGGAGAGGAGCTGTTCTGAGACCATACTGCTGGTGTCCTTTAGGAGGGGAGCTGTTCTGAGACCATACGGCTGGTGTCCTTTACAAAGGAGGGGAGCTGTTCTGAGACCATACTGCTGGTGTCCTTTAGGAGGGGAGCTGTTCTGAGACCATACGGCTGGTGTCCTTTACAAAGGAGGGGAGCCGTTACTGCACCAATGATAGAGGGGCCGTTACTGCACCAATGATAGAGGGGCCTGTTACTGCACCAATGATAGAGGGGCCGTTACTGCACCAATGATAGAGGGGCCGTTACTGCACCAATGATAGAGGGGCCTGTTACTGCACCAATGATAGAGGGGCCTGTTACTGCATCAATGATAGAGGGGCGTTACTGCACCAATGATAGAGGGGCCGTTACTGCACCAATGATAGAGGGGCCGTTACTGCACCAATGATAGAGGGGCCGTTACTGCATCAATGATAGAGGGGCCGTTACTGCATCAATGATAGAGGGGCCGTTACTGCACCAATGATAGAGGGGCCTGTTACTGCACCAATGATAGAGGGGCCGTTACTGCATCAATGATAGAGGGGCCGTTACTGCACCAATGATAGAGGGGCCGTTACTGCACCAATGATAGAGGGGCCTGTTACTGCATCAATGCCCGCTACAATAGGGGCTGTTACTGCATCAATGCCCGCTACAATAGGGGCTGTTACTGCATCAATGCCCGCTAGCAATAGGGACTGTTACTGCATCAATGCCCGCTACAATAGGGGCTGTTACTGCATCAATGCCCGCTACAATAGGGCCTGTTACTGCATCAATGCCCGCTACAATAGGGCCTGTTACTGCATCAATGCCCGCTACAATAGGGCCTGTTACTGCATCAATGCCCGCTACAATAGGGCCTGTTACTGCATCAATGCCCGCTACAATAGGGCCTGTTACTGCATCAATGCCCGCTACAATAGGGCCTGTTACTGCATCAATGCCCTCTACAATAGGGCCTGTTACTGCATCAATGCCCGCTACAATAGGGCCTGTTACTGCATCAATGCCCTCTACAATAGGGCCTGTTACTGCATCAATGCCCGCTACAATAGGGCCTGTTACTGCATCAATGCCCTCTACAATAGGGCCTGTTACTGCATCAATGCCCTCTACAATAGGGCCTGTTACTGCATCAATGCCCGCTACAATAGGGCCTGTTACTGCATCAATGCCCTCTACAATAGGGGCCTGTTACTGCATCAATGCCCGCTACAATAGGGCCTGTTACTGCATCAATGCCCGCTACAATAGGGCCTGTTACTGCATCAATGCCCTCTACAATAGGGCCTGTTACTGCATCAATGCCCTCTACAATAGGGCCTGTTACTGCATCAATGCCCTCTACAATAGGGCCTGTTACTGCATCAATGCCCTCTACAATAGGGCCTGTTACTGCATCAATGCCCTCTACAATAGGGGCTGTTACTGCATCAATGCCCACTACAATAGGGGCTGTTACTGCATCAATGCCCTCTACAATAGGGGCTGTTACTGCATCAATGCCCTCTACAATAGGGCCTGTTACTGCATCAATGCCCTCTACAATAGGGCCTGTTACTGCATCAATGCCCTCTACAATAGGGCCTGTTACTGCATCAATGCCCTCTACAATAGGGGCTGTTACTGCATCAATGCCCTCTACAATAGGGGCTGTTACTGCATCAATGCCCACTACAATAGGGCCTGTTACTGCATCAATGCCCTCTACAATAGGGCCTGTTACTGCATCAATGCCCTCTACAATAGGGCCTGTTACTGCATCAATGCCCTCTACAATAGGGCCTGTTACTGCATCAATGCCCGCTACAATAGGGCCTGTTACTGCATCAATGCCCGCTACAATAGGGCCTGTTACTGCATCAATGCCCTCTACAATAGGGCCTGTTACTGCATCAATGCCCTCTACAATAGGGCCTGTTACTGCATCAATGCCCGCTACAATAGGGCCTGTTACTGCATCAATGCCCTCTACAATAGGGGCTGTTACTGCATCAATGCCCTCTACAATAGGGGCTGTTACTGCATCAATGCCCTCTACAATAGGGGCTGTTACTGCATCAATGCCCTCTACAATAGGGCTGTTACTGCATCAATGCCCTCTACAATAGGGGCTGTTACTGCATCAATGCCCTCTACAATAGGGCCTGTTACTGCATCAATGCCCTCTACAATAGGGGCTGTTACTGCATCAATGCCCTCTACAATAGGGGCTGTTACTGCATCAATGCCCTCTACAATAGGGGCTGTTACTGCATCAATGCCCTCTACAATAGGGCCTGTTACTGCATCAATGCCCTCTACAATAGGGCCTGTTACTGCATCAATGCCCTCTACAATAGGGCCTGTTACTGCATCAATGCCCTCTACAATAGGGCCTGTTACTGCATCAATGCCCTCTACAATAGGGCCTGTTACTGCATCAATGCCCTCTACAATAGGGCCTGTTACTGCATCAATGCCCTCTACAATAGGGCCTGTTACTGCATCAATGCCCTTACAATAGGGCCTGTTACTGCATCAATGCCCTCTATAATAGGGCCTGTTACTGCATCAATGCCCTCACAATAGGGCCTGTTACTGCATCAATGCCCTCTACAATAGGGGCTGTTACTGCATCAATGCCCTCTACAATAGGGCCTGTTACTGCATCAATGCCCTCTACAATAGGGCCTGTTACTGCATCAATGCCCTCTACAATAGGGGCTGTTACTGCATCAATGCCCTCTACAATAGGGCCTGTTACTGCATCAATGCCCCTACAATAGGGCCTGTTACTGCATCAATGCCCGCTACAATAGGGCCTGTTACTGCATCAATGCCCGCTACAATAGGGCCTGTTACTGCATCAATGCCCTCTACAATAGGGCCTGTTACTGCATCAATGCCCTCTACAATAGGGCCTGTTACTGCATCAATGCCCTCTACAATAGGGCCTGTTACTGCATCAATGCCCCTACAATAGGGCCTGTTACTGCATCAATGCCCTCTACAATAGGGCCTGTTACTGCATCAATGCCCGCTACAATAGGGCCTGTTACTGCATCAATGCCCGCTACAATAGGGCCTGTTACTGCATCAATGCCCGCTACAATAGGGCCTGTTTACTGCATCAATGCCCTCTACAATAGGGCCTGTTACTGCATCAATGCCCGCTACAATAGGGCCTGTTACTGCATCAATGCCCACTACAATAGGGCCTGTTACTGCATCAATGCCCGCTACAATAGGGGCTGTTACTGCATCAATGCCCTCTACAATAGGGCCTGTTACTGCATCAATGCCCTCTACAATAGGGCCTGTTACTGCATCAATGCCCTCTACAATAGGGCCTGTTACTGCATCAATGCCCTCTACAATAGGGCCTGTTACTGCATCAATGCCCTCTACAATAGGGGCTGTTACTGCATCAATGCCCTCTACAATAGGGCCTGTTACTGCATCAATGCCCTCTACAATAGGGCCTGTTACTGCATCAATGCCCTCTACAATAGGGCCTGTTACTGCATCAATGCCCTCTACAATAGGGCCTGTTACTGCATCAATGCCCTCTACAATAGGGCCTGTTACTGCATCAATGCCCTCTACAATAGGGCCTGTTACTGCATCAATGCCCTCTACAATAGGGGCTGTTACTGCATCAATGCCCTCTACAATAGGGCCTGTTACTGCATCAATGCCCTTACAATAGGGGCTGTTACTGCATCAATGCCCTCTACAATAGGGCCTGTTACTGCACTGCATCAATGCCCGCTACAATGAGACCTGTTACTGCATCAATGCCCGCTACAATAGGACCTGTTACTGCATCAATTGCCCTCTACAATAGGGCCTGTTACTGCATCAATGCCCTCTACAATAGGGCCTGTTACTGCATCAATGCCCTCTACAATAGGGCCTGTTACTGCATCAATGCCCGCTACAATAGGGCCTGTTACTGCATCAATGCCCGCTACAATGGGCCTGTTACTGCATCAATGCCCTACACAGGGCCTGTTACTGCATCAATGCCCTCTACAATAGGGCCTGTTGCTGCATCAATGCCCTCTACAATAGGGCCTGTTACTGCATCAATGCCCTCTACAATAGGCCTGTTATCACATCAATGCCCTCTACAATAGGGCCTGCATCAATGCCCGCTACAATAGGGCCTGTTACTGCATCAATGCCCGCTACAATAGGCCTGTTACTGCACAATGCCCTCTGCAATAGGGCCTGTTACTGCATCGTAATGCCCTCTACAATAGGGCCTGTTACGATCAATGCCCGCTACAATAGGGCCTGTTACTGCATCAATGCCCACTACAATGGGGCCTGTTACTGCATCAATGCCCGCTACAATAGGGCCTGTTACTGCATCAATGCCCTACAATAGGGCCTGTTACTGCATCAATGCCCTCTACAATAGGGCCTGTTACTGCATCATCGTGCCTCTACAATAGGGCCTGTTACTGCATCAATGCCCTCTACAATAGGGCCTGTTACTGCATCAATGCCCTCTACAATAGGGGCTGTTACTTCATCAATGCCCTCTACAATAGGGCCTATTCTGCATCAATACCCTCTACAATAGGGCCTGTTACTGCATCAATGCCCTCTACAATAGGGCCTGTTACTGCATCAATGCCCTCTACAATGGGGGCTGTTACTGCATCAATGCCCTCTACAATGGGACAGTTACTGCATCAATGCCCGCTACAATAGGACTGTTGCTGCATCAATGCCCTCTACAATGAGGGCCTGTTACTGCATCAATGCCCTCTACAATGGGACCTGTTGCTGCATCAATGCCCTCTACAATAGGGCCTGTTACTGCATCAATGCCCTCTACAATGGGGCCTGTTATGCATCAATGCCCTCTACAATAGGGGCTGTTACTGCATCAATGCCCTCTACAATGAGGCCTGTTACTGCATCAATGCCCTCTACAATAGGGCCTGTTACTAATCAATGCCCTCTACAATAGGGGCTGTTACTGCATCAATGCCCTCTACAATAGGGCCTGTTACTGCATCAATGCCCGCTACAATAGGGGCTGTTACTGCATCAATGCCCTCTACAATGAGATATGTTACTATCTGCCCTTACTGCATCAATGCCCTCTACAATGGGACCTGTTACTGCATCAATGCCCTCTACAATAGGGACTGTTGCTGCATCAATGCCCTCTACAATGGGGCTGTTACTGCATCAATGCCCTCTACAATAGGGCCTGTTGCTGCATCAATGCCATGCAATGAGACCCTGTTACTGCATCCAATGCCCTCTACCATTAGGACCTGTTGCCATCAATGCCCTCTACAATGGGGCCTGTTACTGCATCAATGCCCTCTACAATGGGGCCTGTTACATCAATGCCCTCTACAATAGGGCCTGTTACTGCATCAAATGCCCTCTACAATAGGGGCTGTTACTGCATCAATGCCCTCTACAATAGGGCCTGTTGCTGCATCAATGCCCTCTACAATGGGGGCTGTTACTGCATCAATGCCCTCTACAATAGGGCTGTTACTGCATCAAATGCCACTCTACAATAGGGCCTGTTACTGCATCAATGCCCCTACAATAGGGGCTGTTACTGCATCAATGCCCTCTACAATAGGGCCTGTTACTGCATCAATGCCTCTACAATAGGGCCTGTTACTGCATCAATGCCTCTACAATAGGGCCTGTTACTGCATCAATGCCCTCACAATAGGCCTGTTACTGCATCAATGCCCTCTACAAGCCAGGGCCTGTTACTGCATCAATGCCCTCTACAATAGGCCTGTTACGATCAATGCCCCTTACAATAGGGCTGTTACTGCATCAATGCCCTCTACACAGGGGCCTGTTACTGCATCAATGCCCTCTACAATAGGGCTGTTACTGCATCAATGCCCTCTACAATAGGGCCCTGTTACTGCATCAATGCCCGCTACAATAGGGCCTGTTACTGCATCAATGCCTCGCCACAATAGGCCTGTTACTGCATCAATGCCCTACAATAGGGCCTACATTGCATCAATGCCCTCTCTACAATAGGGCCTGTTACTGCATCAATGCCCTCACAAATAGGGCCTGTTACTGCATCAATGCCCGCTACAATAGGGCCTGCTACTGCATCAATGCCCGCTACAATAGGGCCTGTTACTGCATCAATGCCCGCTACAATAGGGCCTGTTACTGCATCAATGCCCTCTACAATAGGGCCTGTTACTGCATCAATGCCCTCTACAATAGGGCCTGTTACTGCATCAATGCCCTCTACAATAGGGGCTGTTACTGCATCAATGCCCTCTACAATAGGGCCTGTTACTGCATCAATGCCCCTACAATAGGGGCTGTTACTGCATCAATGCCCTCTACAATAGGGGCTGTTACTGCATCAATGCCCTCTACAATAGGGCCTGTTACTGCATCAATGCCCTCTACAATAGGGCCTGTTACTGCATCAATGCCCGCTACAATAGGGCCTGTTACTGCATCAATGCCCGCTACAATAGGGCCTGTTACTGCATCAATGCCCTCTACAATAGGGCCTGTTACTGCATCAATGCCCTCTACAATAGGGCCTGTTACTGCATCAATGCCCTCTACAATAGGGCCTGTTACTGCATCAATGCCCTCTACAATAGGGCCTGTTACTGCATCAATGCCCTCTACAATAGGGGCTGTTACTGCATCAATGCCCTCTACAATAGGGCCTGTTACTGCATCAATGCCCTCTACAATAGGGCCTGTTACTGCATCAATGCCCTCTACAATAGGGGCTGTTACTGCATCAATGCCCTCTACAATAGGGCCTGTTACTGCATCAATGCCCTCTACAATAGGGGCTGTTACTGCATCAATGCCCTCTACAATAGGGCCTGTTACTGCATCAATGCCCTCTACAATAGGGCCTGTTACTGCATCAATGCCCTCTACAATAGGGCCTGTTACTGCATCAATGCCCTCTACAATAGGGCCTGTTACTGCATCAATGCCCTCTACAATAGGGGCTGTTACTGCATCAATGCCCTCTACAATAGGGCCTGTTACTGCATCAATGCCCTCTACAATAGGGCCTGTTACTGCATCAATGCCCTCTACAATAGGGGCTGTTACTGCATCAATGCCCTCTACAATAGGGCCTGTTACTGCATCAATGCCCTCTACAATAGGGCCTGTTACTGCATCAATGCCCTCTACAATAGGGCCTGTTACTGCATCAATGCCCTCTACAATAGGGCCTGTTACTGCATCAATGCCCTCTACAATAGGGCCTGTTACTGCATCAATGCCCTCTACAATAGGGGCTGTTACTGCATCAATGCCCTCTACAATAGGGCCTGTTACTGCATCAATGCCCTCTACAATAGGGCCTGTTACTGCATCAATGCCCGCTACAATAGGGCCTGTTACTGCATCAATGCCCTCTACAATAGGGCCTGTTACTGCATCAATGCCCTCTACAATAGGGCCTGTTACTGCATCAATGCCCTCTACAATAGGGCCTGTTACTGCATCAATGCCCTCTACAATAGGGCCTGTTACTGCATCAATGCCCTCTACAATAGGGGCTGTTACTGCATCAATGCCCTCTACAATAGGGCCTGTTACTGCATCAATGCCCTCTACAATAGGGGCTGTTACTGCATCAATGCCCTCTACAATAGGGGCTGTTACTGCATCAATGCCCTCTACAATAGGGCCTGTTACTGCATCAATGCCCGCTACAATAGGGGCTGTTACTGCATCAATGCCCTCTACAATAGGGCCTGTTACTGCATCAATGCCCGCTACAATAGGGCCTGTTACTGCATCAATGCCCTACAATAGGGCCTGTTACTGCATCAATGCCCTCTACAATAGGGCCTGTTACTGCATCAATGCCCTCTACAATAGGGCCTGTTACTGCATCAATGCCCTCTACAATAGGGGCTGTTACTGCATCAATGCCCTCTACAATAGGGGCTGTTACTGCATCAATGCCCTCTACAATAGGGCCTGTTACTGCATCAATGCCCCCTACAATAGGGCCTGTTACTGCATCAATGCCCTCTACAATAGGGCCTGTTACTGCATCAATGCCCTCTACAATAGGGCCTGTTACTGCATCAATGCCCTCTACAATAGGGCCTGTTACTGCATCAATGCCCTCTACAATAGGGCCTGTTACTGCATCAATGCCCTCTACAATAGGGCCTGTTACTGCATCAATGCCCTCTACAATAGGGCCTGTTACTGCATCAATGCCCTCTACAATAGGGCCTGTTACTGCATCAATGCCCTCTACAATAGGGCGCCTCTGGAGGTTTTGTAACATTCTTGTGTAATTTCAGCAAAGTATAGAAGGTGGTCATTTTATGTTGTTGAATAGACAAAAAGTAGTGTCATTTTTTGGTGATTTGACCAGAACTTAAATAGCCATCTAAGACCGTAAAGACAGTGTTCTGAAATTGGGAAGTGGGGTCACTTCTGAGTTTCTTGTAAAAGGTGTTGTCTATGACACTCATTTACATAAACTGTCCTATCCAAGAGTACAACCGACCCAGGATTGTAAATCAAGCAAAGCTTGTTTTTCTATTCTTTGGTAAATGATGGAAAGATTTGGACTCCTGTTTGTTCTGGAAGGAGACGGGCAACATATTTTTCCAACAAGTCTGCAATATGTCTCAATAGAGTGATTGTGATTGGCTGGAGGTACAAAATATGTACAGGTGAGCAGCCTACCATGTCTCAGTAGAAATATCCCGATTAGGGAGCTAGAAGTATTCCCTTAATCGGATGTTTCTAAAAACCTTAAACATGTCTACCTTAACATCTAAATAATTGCACTGAGTTGTAGGCACAAAATATAACCCTTTATTAAGCAAGGAGACATGGGCAGGGCTCAATATCTTGCTTGATCAATTAAAAACACTCAGTCCCATGGGTTCTGGGACCGAGTGATCGGTCTCCTCTGCCTCTGAAAGTCGTTTCTTCTTACCCCATCTGGTACATCTCATCGGTACGCGTGACCGCGGCCACCCCCGCGCTTCGTTCGGCCCAGTCTCTCGTTGGATAAAACTAATGGCCCTGGAAACGGATGAGACGCTGGTTGTTGAGCGTTGGTCAGACCGGGGTGGATAGAAGGAGCGGCCTCCCTCCTGCGTCGGTCATGGAGAGGAGGAGCAGGACATCTTGTCAGGGTTTTCTCCAGAAGTAGACTTTGTCCGCGGCCTTGTCTTTTTGTCTTGGTTGAATTTCTTGATTTTAAGCTCCTTTATTTCTGTAGACAACTTGTCCTGGAGCGCTTGGTTAGTTTTCATCAGTTCATTGAATATGCCATCATCATTAACAGCTCCTTTGTAAGAGCTGTGCGTTTCTCTTCAATCGTGTTATCCATTTCAATAAAATCCTTTCTCAACTGGTCAGCAATTAATGTAACTAAAATCAGTAGAGCATTTGTTCAGCGCTCCCAGTAATCATCTGCGCTTTGTCTCAATGATGGTCATTTAGTCCCGGTGGAATAATGCCTTGACGCACATAATCATTAAGAGTGACTCTATTTTGTTGCGTTCTCGTTTGGCGCTACTTATATCAGTAAACTTATAACAATTTAAGCAGTACGAAACTTCTACTCGATCAAATAAACCGCACGTTGCAAATAAACCGCACGTTGCAAATAAACCGCACGTTGCAAATAAACCACACATTGTTTTTGTTAACCAAATTCGACACTCATTGACGTCCATACAAAAAACTCCTCGCTTGGTGAGATTAAAATACACCACCTGTTTTGGGCACTTGCTTATATAACCCTTTCGCTTCTCCTCTTCCTCTATGGGAAAGTTAAGTATGTGAAAAGCACGAGAAGTGAACTTGTTTAGATTTTTTATTTTTATGTATCTGTTGATCAGAAGAAATGTGTGTTGGATCTCACGCAAACTGATGGATAGGATGTTGTGTGCTTTGATTTACGATGCAGCGCACCTGTAATATATAATAATAATATATAATAATATATGCCATTTAGCAGACGCTTTTATCCAAAGCGACTTACAGTCATGTGTGAATACATTCTACGTATGGGTGGTCCCGGGGATCGAACCCACTACCCTGGCGTTACAAGCGCCATGCTCTACCAACTGAGCT
>NW_025752317.1:0-12895 GCF_021184085.1 Oncorhynchus gorbuscha | reverse complement strand
CCTCACACTAGACTACTGTTATAACCCCTCCCACTAGACTACTGTTATAACCCCTCCCACTAGACTACTGACACAACCCCTCACACTAGACTACTGTCATAACCCTCCCACTAGACTACTGTTATAACCCCTCCCAGACTACTGTTATAACCCCTAGACTACTGTCATAACCCCCTCACACTAGACTACTGTTATAACCCCTCACACTAGACTACTGACATAACCCCTCACACTAGACTACTGTCATAACCCCTCCCACTAGACTACTGTTATAACCCCTAGACTACTGTTATAACCCCTCACACTAGACTACTGACATAACCCCTCACACTAGACTACTGTCATAACCCCTCACACTAGACTACTGTTATAACCCCTCCACTAGACTACTGTTATAACCCCTCACACTAGACTACTGGCATAACCCTCAGACTACTGTTATAACCCCTAGACTACTGTCATAACCCCTAGACTACTGACATAACCCCTCACACTAGACTACTGTCATAACCCCTCACACTAGACTACTGTTATAACCCCCTCACACTAGACTACTGACATAACCCCTCCCACTAGACTACTGTTATAACCCCTAGACTACTGTTATAACCCCTAGACTACTGATATAACCCCTAGACTACTGTTATAACCCCTCACACTAGACTACTGTTATAACCCCTCACACTAGACTACTGACATAACCTCACACTAGACTACTGTCATAACCCCTCACACTAGACTGCTGTTATAACCCCTAGACTACTGTTATAACCCCTAGACTACTGTCATAACCCCTCACACTAGACTACTGTTATAACCCCTAGACTACTGTTATAACCCCTAGACTACTGTTATAACCCCTAGACTACTGTTATAACCCCTAGACTACTGTTATAACCCCTCACACTAGACTACTGTTATAACCCCCTAGACTACTGTTATAACCCCTAGACTACTGTTATAACCCCTCACACTAGACTACTGTTATAACCCCTAGACTACTGTTATAACCCCTACCACACTAGACTACTGTTATAACCCCTCCCACTAGACTACTGTTATAACCCCTAGACTACTGTTATAACCCCTCCCACTAGACTACTGATATAACCCCTCACACTAGACTACTGTTATAACCCCTAGACTACTGATATAACCCCTAGACTACTGTTATAACCCCTCACACTAGACTACTGTTATAACCCCTCACACTAGACTACTGACATAACCCCTCACACTAGACTACTGTCATAACCCCTCCCACTAGACTACTGTTATAACCCCTCCCACTAGACTACTGTTATAACCCCTCACACTAGACTACTGGCATAACCCCTAGACTACTGATATAACCCCTCACACTAGACTACTGTTATAACCCCTAGACTACTGTTATAACCCCTCACACTAGACTACTGACATAACCCCTCCCACTAGACTACTGTTATAACCCCTAGACTACTGTTATAACCCCTAGACTACTGTTATAACCCCTCACACTAGACTACTGTCATAACCCCTCACACTAGACTACTGTTATAACCCCTCACACTAGACTACTGTTATAACCCCTCAGACTAGACTACTGACATAACCCCTCCCACTAGACTACTGTTATAACCCCTAGACTACTGTTATAACCCCTCACACTAGACTACTGACATAACCCCTCAGACTAGACTACTGACATAACCCCTCCCACTAGACTACTGTTATAATCCCTCAGACTAGACTACTGACATAACCCCTCCCACTAGACTACTGTTATAACCCCTAGACTACTGTTATAACCCCTAGACTACTGTTATAACCCCTCCCACTAGACTACTGTTATAACCCCTAGACTACTGTTATAACCCCTCCCACTAGACTACTGATATAACCCCTCACACTAGACTACTGTTATAACCCCTAGACTACTGATATAACCCCTAGACTACTGTTATAACCCCTCACACTAGACTACTGTTATAACCCCTCACACTAGACTACTGACATAACCCCTCACACTAGACTACTGTCATAACCCCTCCCACTAGACTACTGTTATAACCCCCTCCCACTAGACTACTGTTATAACCCCTCACACTAGACTACTGGCATAACCCCTAGACTACTGATATAACCCCTCACACTAGACTACTGTTATAACCCCTAGACTACTGTTATAACCCCTCACACTAGACTACTGACATAACCCCTCCCACTAGACTACTGTTATAACCCCTAGACTACTGTTATAACCCCTAGACTACTGTTATAACCCCTCACACTAGACTACTGTCATAACCCCTCACACTAGACTACTGTTATAACCCCTCACACTAGACTACTGTTATAACCCCTCAGACTAGACTACTGACATAACCCCTCCCACTAGACTACTGTTATAACCCCTAGACTACTGTTATAACCCTCACACTAGACTACTGACATAACCCCTCAGACTAGACTACTGACATAACCCCTCCCACTAGACTACTGTTATAACCCCTCAGACTAGACTACTGACATAACCCTCCCACTAGACTACTGTTATAACCCCTAGACTACTGTTATAACCCCTAGACTACTGTTATAACCCCTCACACTAGACTACTGTCATAACCCCTCACACTAGACTACTGTTATAACCCCTAGACTACTGTTATAACCCCTAGACTACTGTTATAACCCCTCACACTAGACTACTGTCATAACCCCTCACACTAGACTACTGTCATAACCCTCACACTAGACTACTGTTATAACCCTCCCACTAGACTACTGTTATAACCCCTCACACTAGACTACTGACATAACCCCTCCCACTAGACTACTGTTATAACCCCTAGACTACTGTTATAACCCCTAGACTACTGACATAACCCCTCACACTAGACTACTGTTATAACCCCTCACACTAGACTACTGTTATAACCCCTCACACTAGACTACTGTTATAACCCCTCACACTAGACTACTGTTATAACCCCTCACACTAGACTACTGACATAACCCCTCACACTAGACTACTGGCATAACCCCTCACACTAGACTACTGTTATAACCCCTCCCACTAGACTACTGTTATAACCCCTAGACTACTGTTATAACCCCTAGACTACTGTCATAACCCTCACACTAGACTACTGTTATAACCTCTCCCACTAGACTACTGTTATAACCCCTCCCACTAGACTACTGACACAACCCCT
The DNA here is from genome assembly GCF_021184085.1 of Oncorhynchus gorbuscha. Taxonomy (NCBI): domain Eukaryota; kingdom Metazoa; phylum Chordata; class Actinopteri; order Salmoniformes; family Salmonidae; genus Oncorhynchus; species Oncorhynchus gorbuscha. The sequence continues at coordinate 9,698 of NW_025752317.1, read as the reverse complement.
CACACTAGACTACTGTCATAACCCCTCCCACTAGACTACTGTTATAACCCCTAGACTACTGTCATAACCCCTAGACTACTGTCATAACCCCTCACACTAGACTACTGTTATAACCCCTCACACTAGACTACTGACATAACCCCTCACACTAGACTACTGTCATAACCCCTCCCACTAGACTACTGTTATAACCCCTAGACTACTGTTATAACCCCTCACACTAGACTACTGACATAACCCCTCACACTAGACTACTGTCATAACCCCTCACACTAGACTACTGTTATAACCCCTCACACTAGACTACTGTTATAACCCCTCAGACTAGACTACTGACATAACCCCTCCCACTAGACTACTGTTATAACCCCTAGACTACTGTTATAACCCCTCACACTAGACTACTGACATAACCCCTCAGACTAGACTACTGACATAACCCCTCCCACTAGACTACTGTTATAACCCCTCAGACTAGACTACTGACATAACCCCTCCCACTAGACTACTGTTATAACCCCTAGACTACTGTTATAACCCCTAGACTACTGTTATAACCCCTCACACTAGACTACTGTCATAACCCCTCACACTAGACTACTGTTATAACCCCTAGACTACTGTTATAACCCCTAGACTACTGTTATAACCCCTCACACTAGACTACTGTCATAACCCCTCACACTAGACTACTGTCATAACCCCTCACACTAGACTACTGTTATAACCCCTCCCACTAGACTACTGTTATAACCCCTCACACTAGACTACTGACATAACCCCTCCCACTAGACTACTGTTATAACCCCTAGACTACTGTTATAACCCCTAGACTACTGTTATAACCCCTCACACTAGACTACTGACATAACCCCTCACACTAGACTACTGTTATAACCCCTCACACTAGACTACTGTTATAACCCCTCACACTAGACTACTGTTATAACCCCTCACACTAGACTACTGACATAACCCCTCACACTAGACTACTGGCATAACCCCTCACACTAGACTACTGTTATAACCCCTCCCACTAGACTACTGTTATAACCCCTAGACTACTGTTATAACCCCTAGACTACTGTCATAACCCCTCACACTAGACTACTGTTATAACCTCTCCCACTAGACTACTGTTATAACCCCTCCCACTAGACTACTGACACAACCCCTCACACTAGACTACTGTCATAACCCCTCCCACTAGACTACTGTTATAACCCCTAGACTACTGTCATAACCCCTAGACTACTGTCATAACCCCTCACACTAGACTACTGTTATAACCCCTCACACTAGACTACTGACATAACCCCTCACACTAGACTACTGTCATAACCCCTCCCACTAGACTACTGTTATAACCCCTAGACTACTGTTATAACCCCTCACACTAGACTACTGACATAACCCCTCACACTAGACTACTGTCATAACCCCTCACACTAGACTACTGTTATAACCCCTCCCACTAGACTACTGTTATAACCCCTCACACTAGACTACTGGCATAACCCCTAGACTACTGTTATAACCCCTAGACTACTGTCATAACCCCTAGACTACTGACATAACCCCTCACACTAGACTACTGTCATAACCCCTCACACTAGACTACTGTTATAACCCCTCACACTAGACTACTGACATAACCCCTCCCACTAGACTACTGTTATAACCCCTAGACTACTGTTATAACCCCTAGACTACTGATATAACCCCTAGACTACTGTTATAACCCCTCACACTAGACTACTGTTATAACCCCTCACACTAGACTACTGACATAACCCCTCACACTAGACTACTGTCATAACCCCTCACACTAGACTGCTGTTATAACCCCTAGACTACTGTTATAACCCCTAGACTACTGTCATAACCCCTCACACTAGACTACTGTTATAACCCCTAGACTACTGTTATAACCCCTAGACTACTGTTATAACCCCTAGACTACTGTTATAACCCCTAGACTACTGTTATAACCCCTCACACTAGACTACTGTTATAACCCCTAGACTACTGTTATAACCCCTAGACTACTGTTATAACCCCTCACACTAGACTACTGTTATAACCCCTAGACTACTGTTATAACCCCTACCACACTAGACTACTGTTATAACCCCTCCCACTAGACTACTGTTATAACCCCTAGACTACTGTTATAACCCCTCCCACTAGACTACTGATATAACCCCTCACACTAGACTACTGTTATAACCCCTAGACTACTGATATAACCCCTAGACTACTGTTATAACCCCTCACACTAGACTACTGTTATAACCCTCACACTAGACTACTGACATAACCCTCACACTAGACTACTGTCATAACCCCTCCCACTAGACTACTGTTATAACCCCTCCCACTAGACTACTGTTATAACCCTCACACTAGACTACTGGCATAACCCCTAGACTACTGATATAACCCCTCACACTAGACTACTGTTATAACCCCTAGACTACTGTTATAACCCCTCACACTAGACTACTGACATAACCCCTCCCACTAGACTACTGTTATAACCCCTAGACTACTGTTATAACCCCTAGACTACTGTTATAACCCCTCACACTAGACTACTGTCATAACCCCTCACACTAGACTACTGTTATAACCCCTCACACTAGACTACTGTTATAACCCCTCAGACTAGACTACTGACATAACCCCTCCCACTAGACTACTGTTATAACCCCTAGACTACTGTTATAACCCCTCACACTAGACTACTGACATAACCCCTCAGACTAGACTACTGACATAACCCCTCCCACTAGACTACTGTTATAACCCCTCAGACTAGACTACTGACATAACCCCTCCCACTAGACTACTGTTATAACCCCTAGACTACTGTTATAACCCCCTAGACTACTGTTATAACCCCTCACACTAGACTACTGTCATAACCCTCACACTAGACTACTGTTATAACCCCTCCTACTGTTATAACCCCTAGACTACTGTTATAACCCCTCACACTAGACTACTGTCATAACCCTCACACTAGACTACTGTCATAACCCTCACACTAGACTACTGTTATAACCCCTCCCACTAGACTACTGTTATAACCCCTCACACTAGACTACTGACATAACCCCTCCACTAGACTACTGTTATAACCCCTAGACTACTGTTATAACCCCTAGACTACTGTTATAACCCCTCACACTAGACTACTGACATAACCCCTCACACTAGACTACTGTTATAACCCCTCACACTAGACTACTGTTATAACCCCTCACACTAGACTACTGTTATAACCCCTCACACTAGACTACTGACATAACCCCTCACACTAGACTACTGGCATAACCCTCACACTAGACTACTGTTATAACCCCTCCCACTAGACTACTGTTATAACCCCTAGACTACTGTTATAACCCCTAGACTACTGTCATAACCCCTCACACTAGACTACTGTTATAACCTCTCCCACTAGACTACTGTTATAACCCCTCCCACTAGACTACTGACACAACCCCTCACACTAGACTACTGTCATAACCCCTCCCACTAGACTACTGTTATAACCCCTAGACTACTGTCATAACCCCTAGACTACTGTCATAACCCCTCACACTAGACTACTGTTATAACCCCTCACACTAGACTACTGACATAACCCCTCACACTAGACTACTGTCATAACCCCTCCCACTAGACTACTGTTATAACCCCTAGACTACTGTTATAACCCCTCACACTAGACTACTGACATAACCCCTCACACTAGACTACTGTCATAACCCCTCACACTAGACTACTGTTATAACCCCTCACACTAGACTACTGTTATAACCCCTCAGACTAGACTACTGACATAACCCCTCCCACTAGACTACTGTTATAACCCCTAGACTACTGTTATAACCCCTCACACTAGACTACTGACATAACCCCTCAGACTAGACTACTGACATAACCCCTCCCACTAGACTACTGTTATAACCCCTCAGACTAGACTACTGACATAACCCCTCCCACTAGACTACTGTTATAACCCCTAGACTACTGTTATAACCCCTAGACTACTGTTATAACCCCTCACACTAGACTACTGTCATAACCCCTCACACTAGACTACTGTTATAACCCCTAGACTACTGTTATAACCCCTAGACTACTGTTATAACCCCTCACACTAGACTACTGTCATAACCCTCACACTAGACTACTGTCATAACCCCTCACACTAGACTACTGTTATAACCCCTCCCACTAGACTACTGTTATAACCCCTCACACTAGACTACTGACATAACCCCTCCCACTAGACTACTGTTATAACCCCTAGACTACTGTTATAACCCCTAGACTACTGTTATAACCCCTCACACTAGACTACTGACATAACCCCTCACACTAGACTACTGTTATAACCCCTCACACTAGACTACTGTTATAACCCTCACACTAGACTACTGTTATAACCCCTCACACTAGACTACTGACATAACCCTCACACTAGACTACTGGCATAACCCCTCACACTAGACTACTGTTATAACCCCTCCCACTAGACTACTGTTATAACCCCTAGACTACTGTTATAACCCCTAGACTACTGTCATAACCCCTCACACTAGACTACTGTTATAACCTCTCCCACTAGACTACTGTTATAACCCCTCCCACTAGACTACTGACACAACCCTCACACTAGACTACTGTCATAACCCCTCCCACTAGACTACTGTTATAACCCCTAGACTACTGTCATAACCCCTAGACTACTGTCATAACCCCTCACACTAGACTACTGTTATAACCCCTCACACTAGACTACTGACATAACCCCTCACACTAGACTACTGTCATAACCCCTCCCACTAGACTACTGTTATAACCCCTAGACTACTGTTATAACCCCTCACACTAGACTACTGACATAACCCCTCACACTAGACTACTGTCATAACCCCTCACACTAGACTACTGTTATAACCCCTCCCACTAGACTACTGTTATAACCCCTCACACTAGACTACTGGCATAACCCCTAGACTACTGTTATAACCCCTAGACTACTGTCATAACCCCTAGACTACTGACATAACCCCTCACACTAGACTACTGTCATAACCCCTCACACTAGACTACTGTTATAACCCCTCACACTAGACTACTGACATAACCCCTCCCACTAGACTACTGTTATAACCCCTAGACTACTGTTATAACCCCTAGACTACTGATATAACCCCTAGACTACTGTTATAACCCCTCACACTAGACTACTGTTATAACCCCTCACACTAGACTACTGACATAACCCCTCACACTAGACTACTGTCATAACCCCTCACACTAGACTGCTGTTATAACCCCTAGACTACTGTTATAACCCCTAGACTACTGTCATAACCCCTCACACTAGACTACTGTTATAACCCCTAGACTACTGTCATAACCCCTAGACTACTGTCATAACCACTCACACTAGACTACTGTTATAACCCCTCACACTAGACTACTGATATAACCCCTCACACTAGACTACTGATATAACCCCTCACACTAGACTACTGTTATAACCCCTAGACTACTGTTATAACCCCTAGACTACTGTTATAACCCCTCACACTAGACTACTGTTATAACCCCTCACACTAGACTACTGATATAACCCCTCACACTAGACTACTGTTATAACCCCTCACACTAGACTACTGATATAACCCCTAGACTACTGATATAACCCCTAGACTACTGTTATAACCCCTCACACTAGACTACTGATATAACCCCTCACACTAGACTACTGTTATAACCCCTCACACTAGACTACTGTTATAACCCCTCACACTAGACTACTGTTATAACCCCTCACACTAGACTACTGTTATAACCCCTCACACTAGACTGCTGTTATAACCCCTAGACTACTGTTATAACCCCACTAGACTCTTAAAGGGGCAGTAGCCTATTGTAGCCCTTAAAGGGGCAGTAGCCTATTGTAGCTCTTAAAGGGGCAGTAGCCTATTCTAGCTCTTAAAGGGGCAGTAGCCTATTCTCTCTTAAAGGGGCAGTAGCCTATTCTAGCTCTTAAAGGGTCAGTAGCCTATTCTAGCTCTTAAAGGGGCAGTAGCCTATTGTAGCTCTTAAAGGGGCAGTAGCCTATTCTAGCTCTTAAAGGTCCAGTAGCCTATTCTAGCTCTTAAAGGGGCAGGAGCCTACCTTGGGTGTACTTGTATTTCAAGTTCAATTACAAAATTATTCTGCAGTTATTTTATTGTTATTTATTATGTTACCAATCAAATGTACATGTTAATAATAGTATCTTCTGATTACAATTATTATGTCTCATATTTTAACTAAATATATCCAATATATTCGTTTCCAAAATGTAATTAGGTATATCTAGCTGTCCGATAATGCATTATGATTGAATGGCTTGTCCTACACTTTGTAAAAACCCAGAGTACATGTTGGAAAAAGTTATTGGTCCTTCTGTAGCTCAGTTGGTAGAGCATGGCGCTTGTAACACCAGGGTAGTGGGTTCAATTCCCGGGACCACCCATACGTAGAATGTATGCACACATGACTGTAAGTCGCTTTGGATAAAAGCGTCTGCTAAATGGCATATATTATTATTATTATTATTATATTATTATTGGTTCCTTTCTAAACAGAGCAATGTGAATACAAAGATAACTGAGTTCTTTGGCTTTTTTTTACCCAGAGTTCACTTTAAAAAGGACTGAGATCAGTTATTTTAAAAAGAGGACTATATGTGAAAAATCCTGAGCACATCAGACAGAACTATTGTTTGAGGAGTTGCTACAGGAGTTTTTGCTGTTGTCTGTTTTCAAGTTGTACCCTATAACCATGGAGAATATCATTTAAACATGCTTTTCAGTCTAGTACTAGGCTTAATCTGTGTCTAGGAAATCCACCCTGAATGTCTCTCTCTCAGTGTCGTCCTTCTGTTGTGCACCCCAACTCCGTGCTAAAGTACCGTTATGGTGGACTGTGTCACATCTATTTGACTTTGTAACTCATCCTCTCTCCTCTTCTCCTCCCTATCCTCCCTCTCCTCTTCTCCTCCCTATCCCCCTCTCCTCTTCTCCTCCCTATCCTCCCTATCCTCCCTCTCCTCTTCTCCTCCCTCTCCTCCCTCTCTTGTCTCTCTCCTCTCCAGGGGTGTGTGCACCCAGGCTCCGTGCTACTGTATCTTAATGGAGTATTGTTCCCAGGGCCAACTCTATGAGGTTCTGAGGGCCGGACGGAAGGTGACCCCAGACTGCTGGTGGACTGGGCCTCAGGGATCGCCTCTGGGATGAACTACCTGCACCTCCACAAGATCATACACAGAGACCTCAAGTCACCCAAGTGAGTGTCTCTACCCCAACCCTCCACCAACCCTTTTCCAACCCTCCCTAACCCTCCCCCAACCCACCCCTAAACGTAACCCTCCCCCAGCCCTCCCCTAACCCTAACCCTAACCCTCCACCAACCCTTTCCCAACCCTCCCTAACCCTCCCCCAACCCACCCCTAAACCCAACCCTCCCCCAGCCCTCCCCTAACCCTACCCCAACCCTCCACCAACCCTTTCCCAACCCTCCCTAACCCTCCCCCAACCCACCCCTAACCCTACCCCTCCCCAACCCACCCCTAACCCTCCCCCAACCCACCCCTACCCCAACCCACCCCTAACCCTACCCCAACCCTCCCCTAACCCTCCCTAACCCCTAACCCTTCCCTAACCCTAACCCTCCCCCAACCCTCCCTAACCCTAACCCTCCACCAACCCTTTCCCAACCCACCCCTAACCCTCCCCCAACCCCACCTAACCCTAACCCTCCCCCCAACCCTCCCTAACCCTAACCCTCCACCAACCCTTTCCCAACCCTCCCCTAACCCTCCCCCAACCCACCCCTAACCCTACCCCTCCCCCAACCCACCCCTAACCCTCCCCAACCCACCCCTAACCCTACCCCAACCCACCCCTAACCCTACCCCAACCCTCCCTAACCCTCCCCTAACCCTACCCTCCCCAACCTAAGCCTCCCCAACCCTCCCCTAACCCTCCACCAACCCTTTCCCAACCCACCCCTAACCCTCCCCAACCCACCCCTAACCCTCCCCCAACCCTTTCCCAACCCACCCCTAACCCTACCCCAACCCTCCCTAACCCTCCACCAACCCTTTCCCAACCCTCCCCTAACCCTCCCCTAACCCACCCCTAACCCTAACCCTCCCCCAGCCCTACCCTAACCCTAACCCCTCCACCAACCCTTTCCCAACCCTCCCCCAACCCACCCCTAACCCTCCCCTAACCCTACCCTTCCCTAACCCTAACCCTAACCCTCCCTAACCCCAACCCTCCTCCAACCCCAAGCCTCCCCTAACCCTCCCCATCCCCAATCCTAACCTTCCCTAACCCTCCCCTAACCCTACCCTCCCCAACCCAACCTCCCTAACCTTAACCCTACCCCTCTCCCAACCCTCCCTAACCCTCCCCCATCCCCAAATCTCCCCCTAACCCTCCCTAACCTCAAACCTCCCTAACCCCAAACCGTCTCTAACCCTCCCCCATCCCCAAACCTCCCTAACCCTCCCCTAACCCCAAACCTCCCCTAACCCTCCCTAACCCCAAACCTCCTCTAACCCTCCCTAACCCCAAACCTCCCCCTAACCCTCCCTAACCCCAAACCTCCCTAACCCTCCCCCATACCCAAACCTCCTCTAACCCTCCCCCATCCCCAAACCTCCCTAACCCTCCCTAACCCCAAACCTCCCTAACCCTCCCTAACCCCAAACCTCCTCTAACCCTCCCCTAACCCCAAACCTCCCCTAACCCTCCCCTAACCCCAAAATCAAATCAAATCAAATTTATTTATATAGCCCTTCGTACATCAGCTGATATCTCAAAGTGCTGTACAGAAACCCAGCCTAAAACCCCAAACAGCAAACAATGCAGGTGTAAAAGCACGGTGGCTAGGAAAAACTCCCTAGAAAGGCCAAAACCTAGGAAGAAACCTAGAGAGGAACCGGGCTATGTGGGGTGGCCAGTCCTCTTCTGGCTGTGCCGGGTAGAGATTATAACAGAACATGACCAAGATGTTCAAATGTTCATAAATGACCAGCATGGTCAAATAATAATAAGGAAGAACAGTTGAAACTGGAGCAGCAGCACAGTCAGGTGGACTGGGGACAGCAAGGAGCCATCATGTCAGGTAGTCCTGGGGCACGGTCCTAGGGCTCAGGTCAGTTGAAACTGGAGCAGGAGCATGGCCAGGTGGACTGGGGACAGCAAGGAGTCCTCATGTCAGGTAGTCCTGGGACATGGTCCTAGGGCCCAGGCCAGTTGAAACTGGAGCAGCAGCATGGCCAGGTGGACTGGGGACAGCAAGGAGTCATCATGTCAGGTAGTCCTGGGGCATGGTCCCTAGGGCTCAGGTCCTCCGAGAGAGAGAAAGAAAGAGAGAAGGAGAGAATTAGAGAACGCACACTTAGATTCACACAGGACACCTGAATAGGACAGGAGAAGTACTCCAGATAAACAAACTGACACTAGCCCCCGACATAAACTACTGCAGCATAAATACTGGAGGCTGAGACAGGAGGGGCCAGGAGACACTGGCCCCATCCGAGGACACCCCGGACAGGGCCAAACAGGAAGGATATAACCCCCACCCACTTTGCCAAAAGCACAGCCCCCCAC
>NW_025752316.1:0-12904 GCF_021184085.1 Oncorhynchus gorbuscha | reverse complement strand
ACCGTCTTCGTGGTTCTTTCAGCATAGCTTCTCTCTCTCGGTGGCCATCTTACAGAGATAGTTTTCTCCCTCTCTGCTGGTTCCATTCTCTCTTTTATAGGGGAAGGAGAGTATCTCATTAGTACCGTCAGCTGTGCTTAATTGACTCTGGTTACCTTGTCTCCCGTGCTTTGTTGGGCTACTATCCATGAGCCCAGCCTGCCCTCTAGTGGTCCTTCCACATAACCAACAAACTAACATGGTCCAAGCACACCAAGCTAGTCATGAAGAGTTCACGACAAAACCTATTCCCTCAGGAGTCTGAAAATATTTGGCATGGGTCCTCAGGTCCTCAAAAGGTTTTACAGCTGCACCATCGAGAGCATCCTGACAGGTTGCATCACTGCCTGGTATGGCAACTGCTGTATCCTCCGACCGCAAGGCACTACAGAGGGTAGTACGTACGGCCCAGTACATCATTGTGGCCAAGCTTCCTGCCATCCAGGACCTCTATACCAGGTAGTGCCAGAGGAAGGCCCTAAAAATTGTCAAAGACTCCAGCCACCCTAGTCATAGACTGTTCTCTCTGCTACCGCACAGCAAGCGGTACCGGTCTAGTCCAAGAGGCTTCTACCCCCAAGCCATAAAACTACTGAACATCTAATCAAATGGCTACCCAGACTATTTGCATTGCCCCCCCTCCCATCTTTTATGCTGCTGCTACTCTCTGTTTATTATCTATACATAGCCACTTTAATAACTCTGCCTACATGTACATATTACCTCAAATACCGACTAACTCTGTATCGGTATCCCTTGTATATAGCCTCGCTTGTGTTATTTTACTGATGCTCTTACATTTTTTGTTACTTTTATTTCTTGTTTTTTTAGGTATTTTCTTAAAACTGCATGGTTGGTTAAGGGCTTGTAAGTAAACATTTCACTGTAAGGTGTACACTTGTTGTATTCGTTGAATGTGACAAATACAATTTGATTTGATTTTGATTTACTGAGACAGTCTTGCAGCTCATCTGGTATTTACCACTAAATGCTCTATTTTGTGCGGGTAACTTTGTAGGAGTTTTACATTGTGTTGATTGCTGTGTTGCGGATGCTTAAAGGCCCAGTGCGCTATGTAGGGAATAGGTAACCATTTGGGACATAGACTATGTAGGGGAGTTATGTAAGAATGCTTAAGCCTTTAACTGAGGAAATAAGTGATGATGCTCAGTAGTTATTATAGATTGAATGGCTTAGCTTCAGCAGGCTGCTATTAATGTATGGTAATAATATATTATATTAATGGTCATAATTGGTTAGATAATCTGGATGGTAATCATTCCTTAGAATTCAGGATAAAAGTATATGTTAAGTATAGTATAAATATGTATAGTACAGACTTCCAGTTTAGTATACTTGTGTATATGTGTTTTCCCTTTTATGGGTAGTCTCAGTGGTTTGGTGGGATATAGCAGTCAGATGAAGTGACAATGTTCATAAAACAACATGTCCACGTTGTCAAGGTTGTCTGAACACAGGCTTTCTCTTGTTTTCGTTAAAGATGAGCTGTCTGAACCCATTTTGGCAGCGTGTCTGTTTGCTGCAGAGAGGACCTAGACCTGTTTCAGTCCCCATAAACAGGAATGCGCCATCCATCCCCTACAGTATGTGTGTGTGTGTGTGTGTGTGTGTGTGTGTGTGTGTGTGTGTGTGTGTGTGTGTGTGTGTGTGTGTGTGTGTGTGTGTGTGTGTGTGTGTGTGTGTGTGTGTGTGTGTGTGTGTGTGTGTGTGTGTGTGTGTGTGTGTGTGTGTGTGTGTGTGTGTGCGCGCGTGTGTGTGTACAGAGGAGCTTTAGATGATGTACATTATTTATCACTATAGTCTTAATAATGGACAAGCCTTTACTTTGTCGGACTGCCAGATGGTGTGATTCATCACTCTGGAGAATGCATTTCCACTGCCCAGAGTCCAATGGTGGTGAGCTTTACACCACTCCAGCCGGTGCTTGGCATTGCGCATGGTGATCTTAGGCTTGTGTGTGGCTGCTCGGACATGGAAACCCATTTCATGAAGCTTCCTACTAAGTTCTTGTGCTGACGTTGCTTCCAGAGGCAGTTTGGAATTCGGTATTGACTGTTGCAACCGAGGACAGACGATGTTTACACGCTACGGGCTTCAGCACTCGGCTGTCCTGTTCTGTGAGCTTGTGTGGCCTACCACTTCGCGTTTCCTAGACATTTCCACTTCACAATAACAGCACTTACAGTTGACCGGGGAAGCTCTAGCTGAGCAGAAATTTGACGAACTGACTTGTTGGAAAGGTGGCATCCTATGAAGGTGCCACATTGAAAGTCACTAAGCTGTTCAGTATGGCCATTCTACTGCCAATGTTTGTCTATGGAGATTGCATGGCTGTGTGCTCAATTTTATACACCTGTCAGCAACAGGTGTGGCTGAAATAACTGAATCCACTACTTTGAAGGGGTGTCCACATACTTTTATAAATAGTTTATCATTCCAAATATCTTATTCAGAGTACATGTTGAGCTCTGAACTCAAGCCTTTGTTATTGTTTGCAGAGTATGTTGGGCTGGGAAATTGTGCTGAGCGTTACAATAGAGTATGTATCTATTTGGTAGCCCCATGTCCTCATTGATATAGTAGGACATTAGGAATCCTAGCAGATGCCGGACTAAATGTACCACTTACCTCCATGACAACAAAGCCTCACCTGGGGAGAGAGAGGCTGAGTGGCTGTTACACAAACCCATTTTGACTTGGATTTAGCACTCAGCAAGCATGCATGCACACACAAACACACACATACGTAGGAGCGCAGGAGAGTGAACCATGTCCTCTGATTCTTCCTCTACTCCTCAGACCTGTAGACAGGAAGTGATGTCTTTGTCAACAAGGGAGCTGGGTTTAGAGCGATAGTTTGGCAGTTAGATAGTCGAGACTTTACAGCTCTTATTGAAGGGATTAATGAGTGTCTTAGTTTAGTGTTAGGTTGGCAGACTCACTTTTAGTTGGTCACAAACACATTGGTCACCACAGTGACATCAGACTGTTAAACAGCCACCACTAACATTGAGTGGCTGCTGCCAACACACTGTCATTGACACTGACCCAACTCCAGCCACTTTAATAATGGGAATTGATGGGAAATGATGTAAATATATCACTAGCCACTTTAAACAATGCTACCTTATATAATGTTACTTACCCTACATTATTCATCTCATATGCATACGTATATACTGTACTCTACATCATCGACTGCATCCTTATGTAATACATGTATCACTAGCCACTTTAACTATGCCACTTTGTTTACTTTGTCTACATACTCATCTCATATGTATATACTGTACTCGATACCATCTACTGTATGCTGCTCTGTACCATCACTCATTCATATATCCTTATGTACATGTTCCTTATCCCCTTACACTGTGTATAAGACAGTAGTTTTGGAATTGTTAGTTAGATTACATGTTGGTTATCACTGCATTGTCGGAACTAGAAGCACAAGCATTTCCGCTACACTCGCATTAACATCTGCTAACCTTGTGTATGTGACAAATACAATTTGGTTTGCTTTGATTTGATTTGATTTGCAGGGTTGGATATCAGAGTGCTAGTGACTGTTCTTGTCTGCCTCTTGACGGTTTTCAATATTATTACATGAATACTTACAGAAACAGCAGTCGTTTCAGGAACAGAGTTCATGTGGGAAGAATAACATACTGTAGCTGGCACTGACAATTTGACTTAATCTATAGGCCTATACATTTTGTGTTGCCTGACGCTATGAATCCGCTATTTGTCTGTAATTTTGTCAGTCTTTACTTTATCTTTCCAGTGGATTTCATATTTTCACTTGGCTGCATTATAAAAATATTTGACCCCTAACTCAAAATAATGTTTTCATCCTACATTAATATTTTTAATTTAATGTTATATTACCATGTTTGTGTGGTTGGTACTGAGCACTTTAATAATGACAGTAAAATAAACGTCTTATGTCAATTTCTATTTTCAGAAATAAGGCTAAACGTAACAACAACTTCAGAGCGTCTAAAGTAATCATATACAGTGAACCCAATGCACTGTGGTGTGCTGAGGGAGGAGAGGAGAAGAATTGTGAGGTCTATATTTAGATAGTATGGTAGCAGTTGAGAAGGAGCTCTTTGCTCAAGAGCTGTTGGTGCTGTGATGCCTCAATAATCAAGTCACGTGGTGAAACTGGGAAAATTAGATACTCTCTTTCTCTCCTAGACCTCTCTTCTCTCTAGACCTCTCTCTCCTAGACCTCTCTTTCTCTCCTAGGCCTATATTTCTCTCCTAGACCTCTCTTTCTCTCCTAGACCTCTCTTTCTCTCCTAGGCCTATATTTCTCTCCTAGACCTCTCTTTCTCTCCTAGACCTCTCTTTCTCTCCTAGACCTCTCTTTCTCTCCTAGGCCTATATTTCTCTCATAGACCTCTCTTTCTCTCCTAGACCTCTCTTTCTCTCCTAGACCTATCTTTCTCTCCTAGACCTCTCTTTCTCTTCTAGAGCTCTCTTTCTCTCCTAGATCTCTCTTTCTCTCCTAGATCTCTCTTTCTCTCCTAGACCTCTCTTTCTTTCTCCTCTAGAGCTCTCTTTCTCTCCTAGACCTCTCTTTCTCTCCTAGACCTCTCTTTCTCTCCTAGACCTCTCTTTCTCTCCTAGACCTCTCTTTCTCTCCTAGACCTATCTTTCTCCTCTAGAACTCTCTTTCTATCCTAGACTTCTCTTTCTCTCCTAGACCTATATTTCTCTCCTAGACCTCTCTTTCTCTCCTAGACCTATCTTTCTCTCCTAGACCTCTCTTTCTCCTCTAGAGCTCTCTTTCTCTCCTAGACCTATCTTTCTCTCCTAGACCTCTCTTTCTCTCCTAGACCTCTCTTTCTCCTCTAGAGCTCTCTTTCTCTCCTAGGCTCTCTTTCTCTCCTAGACCTCTCTTTCTCTCCTAGACCTCTCTTTCTCTCCTAGACCTATCTTTCTCCTCTAGAACTCTCTTTCTATCCTAGACCTCTCTTTCTCTCCTAGACCTCTCTTTCTCCTCTAGAGCTCTCTTTCTCTCCTAGACCTCTATTTCTCTCCTAGACCTATCTTTCTCCTCTAGACCTCTCTTTCTATCCTAGACCTCTCTTTCTATCCTAGGCCTATCTTTCTCTCCTAGACCTCTCTTTCTCTCCTAGACCTATCTTTCTCTCCTAGACCTCTCTTTCTCTCCTAGACCTCTCTTTCTCTCCTAGACCTCTCTTTCTCCTCTAGAGCTCTCTTTCTCTCCTAGACCTCTCTTTCTCTCCTAGACCTCTCTTTCTCTCCTAGACCTCTCTTTCTCCTCTAGAGCTCTCTTTCTCTCCTAGACCTCTCTTTCTATCCTAGACCTCTCTTTCTATCCTAGGCCTATCTTTCTCTCCTAGACCTCTCTTTCTCTCCTAGACCTATCTTTCTCTCCTAGACCTCTCTTTCTCCTCTGGAGCTCTCTTTCTCTCCTAGAGCTCTCTTTCTCCTCTAGAGCTCTCTTTCTCTCCTAGACCTCTCTTTTTCCTATAGAACTCTCTTTCTATCCTAGACCTCTCTTTCTCCTCTAGAGCTCTCTTTCTCTCCTAGACCTCTCTTTCTCCTCTAGAACTCTCTTTCTATCCTAGACCTCTCTTTCTCCTCTAGACCTCTCTTTCTCTCCAAGACCTCTCTTTCTCTCCTAGATCTCTCTTTCTCCTCTAGAGCTCTCTTTCTCCTCTAGAGCTCTCTTTCTCTCATAGACCTCTCTTTCTCCTCTATACCTCTCTTTCTCTCCTAGGCCTATATTTCTCTCCTAGACCTCTCTTTCTCTCCTAGACCTCTCTTTCTCTCCTAGACCTCTCTTTCTCTCCTAGGCCTATATTTCTCTCATAGACCTCTCTTTCTCTCCTAGACCTCTCTTTCTCTCCTAGACCTATCTTTCTCTCCTAGACCTCTCTTTCTCTTCTAGAGCTCTCTTTCTCTCCTAGATCTCTCTTTCTCTCCTAGATCTCTCTTTCTCTCCTAGACCTCTCTTTCTTTCTCCTCTAGAGCTCTCTTTCTCTCCTAGACCTCTCTTTCTCTCCTAGACCTCTCTTTCTCTCCTAGACCTCTCTTTCTCTCCTAGACCTCTCTTTCTCTCCTAGACCTATCTTTCTCCTCTAGAACTCTCTTTCTATCCTAGACTTCTCTTTCTCTCCTAGACCTATATTTCTCTCCTAGACCTCTCTTTCTCTCCTAGACCTATCTTTCTCTCCTAGACCTCTCTTTCTCCTCTAGAGCTCTCTTTCTCTCCTAGACCTATCTTTCTCTCCTAGACCTCTCTTTCTCTCCTAGACCTCTCTTTCTCCTCTAGAGCTCTCTTTCTCTCCTAGACCTATCTTTCTCCTCTAGACCTCTCTTTCTATCCTAGACCTCTCTTTCTATCCTAGGCCTATCTTTCTCTCCTAGACCTCTCTTTCTCTCCTAGACCTATCTTTCTCTCCTAGACCTCTCTTTCTCCTCTGGAGCTCTCTTTCTCTCCTAGAGCTCTCTTTCTCCTCTAGAGCTCTCTTTCTCTCCTAGACCTCTCTTTTTCCTATAGAACTCTCTTTCTATCCTAGACCTCTCTTTCTCCTCTAGAGCTCTCTTTCTCTCCTAGACCTCTCTTTCTCCTCTAGAACTCTCTTTCTATCCTAGACCTCTCTTTCTCCTCTAGACCTCTCTTTCTCTCCAAGACCTCTCTTTCTCCTAGATCTCTTTCTCCTCTAGAGCTCTCTTTCTCCTCTAGAGCTCTCTTTCTCTCATAGACCTCTCTTTCTCCTCTATACCTCTCTTTCTCTCCTAGGACTATCTTTCTCCTCTAGAGCTCTCTTTCTCCTCTAGACCTCTCTTTCTCCTCTAGAACTCTCTTTCTCCTCTAGACCTCTCTTTCTCCTCTAGACCTCTCTTTCTCCTCTAGAGCTCTCTTTCTCCTCTAGAGCTCTCTTTCTCCCCTCTAGACCTCTCTTTCTCCTCTATACCTCTCTTTCTCCTCTAGAGCTCTATTTCTCCCCTAGACCTCTCTTTCTCCTCTAGACCTCTCTTTCTCCTCTAGAACTCTCTTTCTCTCCTAGACCTCTCTTTTCTTCTCTAGAGCTCTCTCTCCTAGACCTCTCTTTTTCTCCTAGAACTATCTTTCTCTCCAAACCTCTCTCTTTCTCTTCTAGACCTATCTTTCTCCTCTAGAGCTCTCTTTCTCTTCTAGGCCTATCTTTCTCTCCTAGGCCTATCTTTTCTCTCATAGACCTCTCTTTTCTCTCCTAGACTTCTCTTTCTCTCCTACACCTCTCTTTCTCTCCTAGACCTCTCTTTCTCTCCTAGACCTATCTTTCTACTCTAGAACTCTCTTTCTATCCTAGACCTCTCTTTCTCTCCTAGACCTCTCTTTTCTCCTCTAGAGCTCTCTTTCTCTCCTAGACCTCTCTTTCTCTCTCCTAGACCTCTCTTTCTCTCCTAGACCTCTCTTTCCTCCTAGACCTCTCTTTCTCTCATAGACCTATCTTTTTCCTCTAGAACTCTCTTTTATCCTAGACCTCTCTTTCTATCCTAGGCCTATATTTCTCTCCTAGACCTCTCTTTCTCTCCTAGACCTATCTTTCTCTCCTAGACCTCTCTTTTCTCCTCTAGAGCTCTCTTTCTCTCCTAGACCTCTCTTTCTCTCCTAGACCTCTCTTTCTCTCCTAGACCTCTCTTTCTCCTCTAGAGCTCTCTTTCTCTCCTAGACCTCTCTTTCTCCTCTAGAGCTCTCTTTCTCCTCTAGAGCTCTCTTTCTCCCCTAGACCTCTCTTTCTCCTCTATACCTCTCTTTCTCCTCTAGAGCTCTATTTCTCCCCTAGACCTCTTTTTCCTCTAGAACTCTCTTTCTCTCCTAGACCTCTCTTCTTCTCTAGAGCTCTCTCTCCTAGACCTCTCTTTTTCTCCTAGAACTATCTTTCTCTCAAACCTCTCTTTCTCTTCTAGACCTATCTTTCTCCTCTAGAGCTCTCTTTCTCTTCTAGGCCTATCTTTTCTCCTAGGCCTATCTTTCTCTCCTAGACCTCTCTTTCTCTCCTAGACCTCTCTTTCTCTCCTAGACCTCTCTTTCTCCTCTAGAGCTCTCTTTCTCTCCTAGACCTCTCTTTCTCTCCTAGACCTCTCTTTCTCTCCTAGACCTCTCTTTCTCCTCTAGAGCTCTCTTTCTCTCCTAGACCTCTCTTTCTATCCTAGACCTCTCTTTCTATCCTAGGCCTATCTTTCTCTCCTAGACCTCTCTTTCTCTCCTAGACCTATCTTTCTCTCCTAGACCTCTCTTTCTCCTCTGAGCTCTCTTTCTCCTAGAGCTCTCTTTCTCCTCTAGAGCTCTCTTTCTCTCCTAGACCTCTCTTTCCTATAGAACTCTCTTTCTATCCTAGACCTCTCTTTCTCCTCTAGAGCTCTCTTTTCTCTCCTAGACCTCTCTTTCTCCTCTAGAACTCTCTTTCTATCCTAGACCTCTCTTTCTCCTCTAGACCTATCTTTCTCTCCAAGACCTCTCTTTCTCTCCTAGATCTCTCTTTCTCCTCTAGGAGCTCTCTTTCTCCTCTAGAGCTCTCTTTCTCTCATAGACCTCTCTTTCTCCTCTATACCTCTCTTTCTCTCCTAGGACTATCTTTCTCCTCTAGAGCTCTCTTTCTCCTCTAGACCTCTCTTTCTCCTCTAGAACTCTCTTTCTCCTCTAGACCTCTCTTTCTCCTCTAGACCTCTCTTTCTCCTCTAGAGCTCTCTTTCTCCTCTAGAGCTCTCTTTCTCTTCTAGACCTATCTTTCTCCTCTAGAGCTCTCTTTCTCTTCTAGGCCTATCTTTCTCTCCTAGGCCTATCTTTCTCTCCTAGACCTCTCTTTCTCTCCTAGACTTCTCTTTCTCTCCCTACACCTCTCTTTCTCTCCTAGACCTCTCTTTCTCTCCTAGACCTATCTTTCTACTCTAGAACTCTCTTTTCTATCCTAGACCTCTTTTTCTCTCCTAGACCTCTCTTTCTCCTCTAGAGCTCTCTTTCTCTCCTAGACCTCTCTTTCTCTCCTAGACCTCTCTTTCTCTCCTAGACCTCTCTTTCCCTCCTAGACCTCTCTTTCTCTCATAGACCTATCTTTCTCCTCTAGAACTCTCTTTTTATCCTAGACCTCTCTTTCTATCCTAGGCCTATATTTCTCTCCTAGACCTCTCTTCTCTCCTAGACCTATCTTTCTCTCCTAGACCTCTCTTTCTCCTCTAGAGCTCTCTTTCTCTCCTAGACCTCTCTTTCTCTCCTAGACCTCTCTTTCTCTCCTAGACCTCTCTTTCTCCTCTAGAGCTCTCTTTCTCTCCTAGACCTCTCTTTCTCCTTTAGAGCTCTCTTTCTCCTCTAGAGCTCTCTTTCTCCCTAGACCTCTCTTTCTCCTCTATACCTCTCTTTCTCCTCTAGAGCTCTATTTCTACCCTAGACCTCTCTTTCTCCTCTAGAACTCTCTTTCTCTCCTAGACCTCTCTTTCTTTCTCTAGAGCTCTCTCTCCTAGACCTCTCTTTTTCTCCTAGAACTATCTTTCTCTCCAAACCTCTCTTTCTCTTCTAGACCTATCTTTCTCCTCTAGAGCTCTCTTTCTCTTCTAGGCCTATCTTTTCTCCTAGGCCTATCTTTCTCTCCTAGACCTCTCTTTTCTCTCCTAGACCTCTCTTTCTCTCCTAGACCTATCTTTCTCCTCTAGAACTCTCTTTCTATCCTAGACCTCTCTTTCTCTCCTAGACCTCTTTCTCCTCTCCTAGACCCTCTTCTCTCTAGAGCCTCTTTCTCTCCTAGACCTCTCTTTCTCTCCTAGACCTCCTTTTCTCTCCTAGACCTCTCTTTCTCCTCTAGAGCTCTCTTCTCTCCTAGACCTCTCTTTCTCCTCTAGAGCTCTCTTCTATCCTAGACCTCTCTTCTCCTCTAGAGCTCTCTTTCTCTCCTAGACCTCTCTTTCTCCCTCTATACCTCTCTTTCTCTCCTAGGCCTATATCTTTCTCCTCTAGAGCTCTCTTTTCTCCTCTAGACCTCTCTTTCTCCTCTAGAGCTCTCTTTCTCCTCTAGGCCTCTTTCTCCCCTAGACCTCTCTTTTCTCATCTAGAGCTCTTTTCTCCTCTAGACTTCTTTCTCCTCTAGAGCTCTTTCTCCTCTAGACCTCTCTTCTCTCTAGACCTCTCTTCTCCTCTAGATTTCTTCTCCCTCTAGACCTCTTCTCCCCTAGAACTCTTCTCGCCCAGACTTCTCTTTCTCCTCTAGAACTATCTTTTCTCTCCTAGACCTCTCTTTCTTCTCTAGAGCTCTCTCTCCTAGACCTCTCTTTTTCTCCTAGAACTATCTTTCTCTCCAAACCTCTCTTTCTCTTCTAGACCTATCTTTCTCCTCTAGAGCTCTCTTTCTCTTCTAGTCCTATCTTTCTCTCCTAGGCCTATCTTTCTCTCCTAGGCCTATCTTTCTCTCCTAGACCTCTATTTTTCTCCTAGACCTATCTTTCTCTCCTAGAGCTCTTTTTTTCCTCATTTAAGTTTTGTACAGGATCAAATAGTGTAAACTCAAACTTAGATTACTTTGCCTGACTCAGTTACTTTACGCACGACCGAGGTGGAGGTTCAGAAAATTGGCTTTTGGAGAACTCCAGAATCACAGCCTTTTGGAGGCAAAGCCATTTCTCAGTGAAACTATAGGACCAGCAAAGATGAGAGAAACAGAGAAGAGAGCGAGACAAATTTGTGTTAGTGTGTGTGTTAAATGCTGCATCTTCGCTCTCCCGGAGCATCAATCTTTGTTTTCCTGTCGTGCTACTTGTGACGCACAGATCTTTATTAAGGTGGGCTCTATACAGCCAGACTGGGGGGTCAGTCTGCTGCAGAGCTCTGTGGGGGGTGTATAGACACAGCTTGTTGGAGAAATGTGTGTGTGTGTGTGTGTGTGTGTGTGTGTGTGTGTGTGTGTGTGTGTGTGTGTGTGTGTGTGTGTGTGTGTGTGTGTGTGTGTGTGTGTGTGTGTGTGTGTGTGTGTGTGTGTGTGTGTGTGTGTGTGTGTGTGTGTGTGTGTGTGTGTGTGTGTGCGCCTGCCTGCCTGCGTGCGTGCGTGCGTGCGTGCGTGTAGTTATGTTCCATGGAAAATGACAGCTGTTGACTTCTGTCTGGATAGGAAGAGCCTACAGCGTCAGTCTGTATATTTATTTTTAATTTTTCTGTTATATTGGTCACTTTTGGCAATTTCTACACAATAAAGGAATTTCTTTGTTACTTCTATTTAGTTGGTATTTCCTAATTCACAGCTTGGTTTGGGTCTTTGGTAGAGCAGTGTTTCTCAATGGGGATTGAGTGAGTCAGTCAGTCAAAACTGGCCTTAGTCTACCAGGTGTGAGGCTCCCCTCTCTCTCTCCCACACACACACACACACACACACACACACACACACACACACACACACACACACACACACACACACACACACACACACACACACACACACACACACATTACACACACACACACACACACACATACATCACACATACATCACACACACACACACACCTTTTTCTTTCACCCTTATATCACTAAGTCTCACACTCAGATACTCACATGCACACATGCATGCACACACCCAGGCACTCAGGTCAAGCAAGGTGCAGTGAGTCATGGCTGGAGATAATGTTCCCGTTATTCACGATAAGCAGCACAACCAAGATCCAATTACACATCCAGCACCACAGGTGTGTGTGTATACGTGTGTGTGTGTGTGTGTGTGTGTGTGTGTGTGTGTGTGTGTGTGTGTGTGTGTGTGTGTGTGTGTGTGTGTGTGTGTGTGTGTGTGTGTGTGTGTGTGTGTGTGTGTGTGTGTGTGTGTGTGTGTGTGTGTGTGTGTGTGTGTGTGTGTGTGTGTCTGTATACGTGTGTGTTTACGTGTGTGTGAGACAGTGAGCGTTAATGAACCATTGTTCTGGACAGAATGTGTGCTTGGCAGGACCAGTTTCTTCAACTAACCATGCATCACTCTGTCTGGGATCTGTTGTCAGTTTCAATGCTCAGTATATTGTCCAGACAGGGGACATCTTTACAAAGACACCATAGACCCCATGCCGTGTTTGACTGTCATTTTCAGAACAATTGTTTCGTGTACCTTCTAAATAGCTGTGAAAGACCAGTTGAAAAACAAGATTGAAAGGTGTTTTTATTTGAATCATTTTCTCAAAGCAAGTCTCTGTGCTTACTACAAAGATGTGCAGCGCCAAACTTACACAGAGAGCCTCTGCATTGTCCCAAAACTCACATTCATTTCATTCCATCTGCTCTGGTTCCCCTGCACCCCCAATTTACGCTGTAAGATAGAACATTTAATCTTCTGTATCGCTTTGGAACATTCAGAACACGACAGTCAGATCAATTAAAATGCGACCCCGGCATCAAACCTGTCAGAGGGGAGAAAGGATGGCCGCAGGTGGTTCATGACTAATCTCACCATAAATCAGATCTATCTTCTATCTCTGCTTCTGAACGATTGAACCTCTCAGAGCAGGGGCACAGCAGGCTGGCAGCATGTCATCTAACAGCATGGAGGGACTAGAGATACACAACTCCAAATGCAAATATGACCACAAATAGCGATGAAGCAGTCCTAGTTCTTCCTTTAGCCAGCCTTACAGTAGAGCTGCTACGGCCTAGTTGTTAGGGAACTGTTAATATCATTAGTGAGTTTGAGGTCAGAGAGCTGGTGCTGTGTCCATGCCTACATCACCATGTCTACATCACTATGCCTACATCACCATGCCTACATCACCATGCCTACATCACCATGTCTACATCACCATGCCTACGTCAACATGCCTACATCACCATGCCTACATCACCATGCCTACATCACCATGT
>NW_025752315.1:0-12904 GCF_021184085.1 Oncorhynchus gorbuscha | reverse complement strand
CTTATTGTCATGCAGGTGAAAGAGGACCCAAAAGCGACTTGGCGAAAACAGAGTCTTTAATCCAGTAAAGTAAATACAAACAAAAAACACAACTTTCACTCAAAATGACGAGGACAAACTGGAGACTCGATCTTGAACAGCAGGTTGCCTCTGGAAGGCACTTGAACCAGACAGACTCAGACACCTGCTCACCACGCAGCATCTGAGGAAAACACGACACGACAGGGCGATACACAAACACAGCACGGTGAATTCTAGACAAGGAACCGACAGGACAGGAACGGAACACAAAGGAAGAAATAGGGACTCTAATCAGGGGAAAGGATCGGGAACAGGTGTGGGAAGACTAAATGATTGATTAGGGGAATAGGAACAGCTGGGAGCAGGAACGGAACGATAGAGAGAAGAGAGAGCGAGAGAGTGAGAGAGGGAGGGGGAGAGAGAGGGATAGAAAGAGGGAAAGAACCTAATAAGACCAGCAGAGGGAAACGAATAGAATGGGAAGCACAGGGACAAGACAAGATAATAAATGACAAAACATGACACTTATAGCCTTTTGATTGATTGATTTTTTATTTCAACTTAATTTAACCGGGTAGGACAGTTGAGCACAAGTTGTCATTTACAACTGCAACCTTTTTAGTCATAGATGTGTGTGTGTGTGTGTGTGTGTGTGTGTGTGTGTGTGTGTGTGTGTGTGTGTGTGTGTGTGTGTGTGTGTGTGTGTGTGTGTGTGTGTGTGTGTGTGTGTGTGTGTGGGGGGGGGAATAATGAGTAGGCTATGTTTGTCTACATATAACTACAATAATGATACCTTACATAATGATCTACAAAACAATTTTTTCAAAGGCAAAAAAAAGGAAAAAAAAAGAACAGTACATGTTTATTTGTTGAGGTAAACGCTGATCAATCAAATAGACCCAGACAAGACCGTCACATGTCCGGGCTCAGAAGTCACCTGACTATGAGACATGCTACAAACCCAGTGCAGTCCTCCTCCACCACCCCCACTCCACACTGCAGTGCAATGCAGTGCTTAGACCCTGGACAGGCTCCCCTCCTCCTCCACCCTGCAGTGCAGTGATCAGACCCTGGACAGGCTCCTCCTCCTCCTCCACCCTGCATTGCAGTGCTCAGACCCTGGACAGGCTCCTCCTCCTCCTCCACCCTGCATTGCAGTGATCAGACCCTGGACAGGCTCCTCCTCCTCCTCCACCACCCTGCATTGCAGTGCTCAGACCCTGGACAGGCTCCTCCTCCTCCTCCACCCTGTAGTGCAGTGCTCAGACCCTGGACAGGCTCCTCCTCCTCCTCCACCCTGTAGTGCAGTGCTCAGACCCTGGACAGGCTCCTCCTCCTCCTCCACCCTGCATTGCAGTGCTTAGACCCTGGACAGGCTCCTCCTCCTCCTCCACCCTGCATTGCAGTGCTCAGACCCTGGACAGGCTCCTCCTCCTCCTCCACCCTGCATTGCAGTGCTTAGACCCTGGACAGGCTCCTCCTCCTCCTCCACCCTGCATTGCAGTGCTTAGACCCTGGACAGGCTCCTCCTCCTCCTCCACCCTGCATTGCAGTGCTCAGACCCTGGACAGGCTCCTCCTCCTCCTCCTCCACCCTGCATTGCAGTGCTCAGACCCTGGACAGGCTCCTCCTCCTCCACCCTGCAGTGCAGTGCTTAGACCCTGGACAGGCTCCTCCTCCTCCTCCTCCTCCACCCTGCATTGCAGTGCTTAGACCCTGGACAGGCTCCTCCTCCTCCTCCTCCACCCTGCATTGCAGTGCTCAGACCCTGGACAGGCTCCTCCTCCTCCTCCACCCTGTAGTGCAGTGCTCAGACCCTGGACAGGCTCCTCCTCCTCCTCCACCCTGTAGTGCAGTGCTCAGACCCTGGACAGGCTCCTCCTCCTCCTCCACCCTGCATTGCAGTGCTTAGACCCTGGACAGGCTCCTCCTCCTCCTCCACCCTGCATTGCAGTGCTCAGACCCTGGACAGGCTCCTCCTCCTCCTCCACCCTGCATTGCAGTGCTCAGACCCTGGACAGGCTCCTCCTCCTCCTCCACCCTGCATTGCAGTGCTCAGACCCTGGACAGGCTCCTCCTCCTCCACCCTGCAGTGCAGTGCTTAGACCCTGGACAGGCTCCTCCTCCTCCTCCTCCTCCTCCACCCTGCATTGCAGTGCTTAGACCCTGGACAGGCTCCTCCTCCTCCTCCTCCACCCTGCATTGCAGTGCTCAGACCCTGGACAGGCTCCTCCTCCTCCTCCACCCTGTAGTGCAGTGCTCAGACCCTGGACAGGCTCCTCCTCCTCCTCCACCCTGTAGTGCAGTGCTCAGACCCTGGACAGGCTCCTCCTCCTCCTCCACCCTGCATTGCAGTGCTTAGACCCTGGACAGGCTCCTCCTCCTCCTCCACCCTGCATTGCAGTGCTCAGACCCTGGACAGGCTCCTCCTCCTCCTCCACCCTGCATTGCAGTGCTTAGACCCTGGACAGGCTCCTCCTCCTCCTCCACCCTGCATTGCAGTGCTTAGACCCTGGACAGGCTCCTCCTCCTCCTCCACCCTGCATTGCAGTGCTCAGACCCTGGACAGGCTCCTCCTCCTCCTCCTCCACCCTGCATTGCAGTGCTCAGACCCTGGACAGGCTCCTCCTCCTCCACCCTGCAGTGCAGTGCTTAGACCCTGGACAGGCTCCTCCTCCTCCTCCACCCTGCATTGCAGTGCTTAGACCCTGGACAGGCTCCTCCTCCTCCTCCTCCACCCTGCATTGCAGTGCTCAGACCCTGGACAGGCTCCTCCTCCTCCTCCTCCACCCTGCATTGCAGTGCTTAGACCCTGGACAGGCTCCTCCTCCTCCTCCACCCTGCATTGCAGTGCTCAGACCCTGGACAGGCTCCTCCTCCTCCTCCACCCTGCATTGCAGTGCTCAAAACCGAACAGTCGCCATTCAAATTCACACAGTCGCCAGAACAAGAACAGCTTTCAACCGGACATAAACAGCGCAGTCAAGGTTGTACCGCTTTGTTTTCATCTCCGCAGGTAAATACGATACACATTACATTGGAAAACGATTTGATTAGTGTAACGTTAACTAGGTACATAGGTGTTCTTTTTGTTGTTGTTGTTGTATCATAGATAAATATGTAGTATAGAGGATACGTATCGACGTTAGCTTAGCTAGCTAACTAGCTAACGTTACTGTAGCAACCAACGGTTAAATACCTTGTCGACCAATTTTAGGAATTTTTTTTATTTTTTTAACTTCACTTTCTGAACATTCAAGATGTGTAACTAGAGAATGATTTTTTTTTGACTTTGTGCTAGATAACTTGTGTCTTATTTCTACGTTAAGGAATCGGAGCTAACTCTACCGTAGCCTCCAGTGTACTGTTAGCTATAGCAGTTAGCTATAGCAGTTAGCTATAGCAGTTAGCTATAGCAGTTAGCTATAGCAGTTAGCTATAACAGTTAGCTATAGCGTTAGCTATAGCAGTTAGCTATAGCAGGAAGTTACCTAACTAACTATAGATACTTGGCCAGGAGTTATTAGCCAGCAAGGTACTCTGAAAGGTTGGCTGTGGTCCGCTTGATTTAACTTTTAGCCAAAGGATACAATGTTTTAAAGTAATTTAAAAATAAAAATAAAGCCACGATATATATCAAAGCAACTCATGATAGCTACTTTTAAAAATGTGTATAGCTCAGACATTGGTGTGACGCATTAGCTATCGAAGCAGAGTAGCTAGCCCTGCCAAATGTTTTTCTTTTCACCTAACCTGTTTTTAGGAAATAACTAAATCATTAACACCCGTTTGCGCAGGTAAATGGCAGTGATGGCACAACTGTTATATCACCATTTTATGTAAACAAACATATAAACACAAGTGTACAGTGAGTCTGCGCTTTTCTGATGCACATATTCTTTATGGGAAAAACAAAAGTGTGGTTCTGTTGTCTTACACAATCGCACGCCATCTAACTTGATCTCCTATTCACCGTCTTTTATTTATTATAGCTTATTCTAACAGTACTTATGGGTCGTTCCCAACAATGCAGAGAAAATAGAATATTTTACATTACAAGACTAGGGTCTACCTACTCTTGATGTAATCCATCCACCACTGAGCCAGTTTTGAACAGGTGCATGGAAAAAGGTGGTTTTATCATCTAAACAAATCAGTCCTATCTAATTGTATTTGTCACATGTGCTGAATACAACAGGTATCGATAGACCTTCGTGGAATTGCTTACCTACAAAGCCCTTAAACAACAACCCAGTTGTAGAAATGGAGTTAAACATTTTTTATTACTAAATCAATTAGTAACAATAATGAGGGGTTATATAGAGGGGATACTGGTATTGAGTCAAAGTACAGGTTAGTTGAGGTCATTTGTAAAGTGACTATGCGTAGACAACAGACAGCGAGTAGCAGCAGTGTATGAAGGGGGTTGTCAATGTAAATAGTCTGGGCTGTATGCATGACCCTCTGGTCAGATACCAGACCAGTTGCCATACCAGGCGGTGCTGTAACGAGCCAGCATACACTCCATTTAATGTACTGTTCTATTGATGTCTACCCGATGTAGACCGGCTAGCTAATGGAATATTTTCTATGTTTTGGCATTTGAATGTTCACTAACTTTTGGTTTTGTTTCCAGGGAAAGCTCCAATTGGTCATTATTGCATAATGCATTTAAAGGTCAAAGAAATTGAAACTGATGTTACACTTTTTAAAAATATTTTTTTAATCAAACCAGTCTGACCTAGAAAAGCACTAATCGCCCAGCTTTTTGCTGATTACATTCAATAAATCAATCATGCAGTCTGTCACGTCCCCTATATGAACCCCTTACACAAACTGGCTAGAGAATCAAAACTCACTTCCGTATAGGCTAGTATTGTTACAAGGGCTTTGTTGTAATAAACATG
The DNA here is from genome assembly GCF_021184085.1 of Oncorhynchus gorbuscha. Classification (NCBI taxonomy): domain Eukaryota; kingdom Metazoa; phylum Chordata; class Actinopteri; order Salmoniformes; family Salmonidae; genus Oncorhynchus; species Oncorhynchus gorbuscha. The sequence continues at coordinate 7,976 of NW_025752315.1, read as the reverse complement.
CAAAGCTAGTTCCATTTTGTGTCCTGGTTTGGTCAGTAGATCGAAGAGTTACTTATTGCTGCTGTGTGACAATGGCTAATCCTTTTTTTTCTAGCTTCTCCTCCTTGACTCCTTGTGTTGTATTTTGGAATTGGATCACATGAAGACCGTCTAGTAGACGATCCACTTATCTTTACGACGCGGCCGGTTACATGATTACTCATCAGCCTCTATCTGCATTGACCCTTTATTTTGTTCTTATGACTCTCTGCTGCTACTGTTTATATATCCTGGTGTCTCCTCATGATCCTCACCTATATGTCCATAGCTACCCTCAATTACCTTGACCCCTACACATGGATGTAATCCTGGTACCACGTGTGTATTTCTTTGAACCTTTAATTTAACTGGGAGTTCGAGGGTAAGAACAAGGTCTTTATTACAATGGCCCTAAGTAAGCATTTCGGTGTTGTTCTACACCCGTTTACTAAGCATTCAATTGTTTTTGTCACATGCTTACTCATATTTGCCATTTCTGCAATACATTTGCTCTTGTCTTTGTTCCCCTTTGGTTTGGGAAATGTTTTAGAGCACCCAGTTTGCAAAAACTAACCGCACAATAATTCCATTCACTATGAGAATAGTGGTTTGACACTCCTATGTCATTGGAGTCATTCTTCCTCTGTAGACAAGCTGTTCATCATAGGCTATTCATTAGGCCTGCTGTCAGGGGGTTTATATACCATACCCATTGGGCCTTATTGTTTAATTATACTTTATCTATGCTGACTCACTGAAACTGTAGCTTAAAGACTTTGCTCTTTGGGGAGTTTGACAACGCTGAGACATGTCCTTTGTGATGCCTAGTCCCATTACATCATATTGAGCAATAGCTTGTTTTTATCTGCCTAGTCATGTGACCTGACCGCCGAGGAGAAGAGGGAGGGGTGGGTGGGTATTATCATCATGTGAACATGACTGAGGGTTTCAGGTGTTTCCTAATGCCTTAGATTCCTGTGGTGTACTGTAGATAAGGTTTTGCAAATGGAAAATTAGCGTTTCTCATTGGACAAGTACAGATAGTGGCCCCCCTTTCTGAATGTTTTGTGCTTACTGAACACATGTCGTGTCCTATCTACAATCTATCTTTAGGCTGTTGTCACAATGACCCACTCGATACGGGTTCGGCCGGTATGTGAATATTGCTCCAGCAGCACTAGGTGATCTATGTCATGTCTGCTGAAATTGTTGTCACATGATTAACCATCTATCACGTTGCTGGTTTATTTGATGAGGAAATGCCGGCGGGAGCTCTCTCCCTAACCTGTGCCTAAGCTGGGCCAACCGTGTGCTGCCTGATGGGTCTCGGTCGCGGCCGTCCTGTGAAACAGCCTGGAATTTAACCGGGGCTGTTGTGACACCCCTAGCCCTACGATGCAGTGCTTTGGACCGCTGCACCACTCAGGAGGCCCTTACGCAAACTAATACCACTCTATGCACAGAGGATACTTTTTGCTGTTAACAGGACTTGTCTGAAAGTAACCTGCTACTGGTTTAAACTGTTTTTTTTTTTAATGGATGTTTTCTTAAGGTAACCCCACAAGAGGTGTAAATATGTGCTAAAAATATATTTGATCTTTGTCTCTAGCTATAGGACACTTCAAAACCTATTCCTTAGTATTTATTTAGACTGTTTTGTTGTTCCCCCTATAGCAGTGAAGGCTAAGTTCATTGAGGTGTATTGTCATTTTACTGTAGGTTTACTTCTAAACAAATGACTTGCTCAGCTTGTAGAGCCTGGTGCTTCCAACACTAGGGGTTGTGGGTTCGATACCCACGTGGGACTGGTTTTGGAAATCTATGCTCTCGTTGTCTACTGTAAGTCACTCTGGATAAGAGCGTCTGCTAAATGGCAATGTGTCAAATGTAACACTGTTTTATTCTAGAATGGGGCAGTGACTGTTCTAGTAATGTGTAACACACCGACAACAGTGTGGTTAGACGTGTTGAAATAAACAGCTAGATTTTCTTTTCTTCTGTCCTCGTAGCCGTCGCCACCCCTCTGTTGGGTACTGAACAGTGTGCCCGTGGTCCTCCCTACTGGTGCCACAATGTGAAGACTGCCTCTATCTGTGGCGCCGTGGTCCACTGCCAACAGAACGTATGGAACCAGCCCCAGATGGTGAGATTCTAGCCTGCTGTAGCTAGCAAGTTATTGGCTACTGAAGGAACAGAGAAGGTCTTGACCACCGTTACCCAAGCTTTGTCCTGGGCCCCTCCCCCAGGGTGCACTACCGTTACCCAAGCTTTGTCCTGGGCCCCTCCCCCAGGGTGCACCACCGTTACCCAAGCTTTGTCCTGGGCCCTCCCCCAGGGTGCACTACCGTTACCAAAGCTTTGTCCTGGGCCTGGGTGCACCCGGGGCAAGACAGTTTTGGTAACGTTGGTGCACCCAGGGGGCGATGACAGTTTGGGTAAATGCTGCTCTAAGCCCTTGTCTTTCACTGTGTAAATGGCTCAACAGGTGGGCATTGTTTAACCTGGCCTTGGGGTTTTGTTACTCTAATCATCTCCCTCCTTCTGTTTCAGAAATCTGTGCCGTGTGACCTGTGTAAGGAGGTGTTGATTGTGGTGGACCAGCTGCTGAAAGACAACGCTACTGAGGTGCGTCATGGGGGATGCAGATTGTTCCACAACTTTTGCCACTGAAAACAAATTCATGCTCTACCATGGGTGGCAGGTAGCCTAGTGGTTGGAGGCGGGGTGGCCTAGTGGTTGGAGGCGGGGTGGCCTAGTGGTTGGAGGCGGGGTGGCCTAGTGGTTGGAGGCGGGGTGGCCTAGTGGTTGGAGGCGGGGTGGCCTAGTGGTTGGAGGCGGGGTGGCCTAGTGGTTGGAGGCGGGTGGCCTAGTGGTTGGAGGCGGGTGGCCTAGTGGTGGGAGGGGGGGTGGCCTAGTGGTTGGAGGCGGGGTGGCCTAGTGGTTGGAGGCGGGGTGGCCTAGTGGTTGGAGGCGGGGTGGCCTAGTGGTTGGAGGCGGGGTGGCCTAGTGGTTGGAGGCGGGGTGGCCTAGTGGTTGGAGGCGGGGTGGCTAGTGGTTGGAGGCGGGTGGCCTAGTGGTTGGAGGCGGGGTGGCCTAGTGGTTGGAGGCGGGTGGCCTAGTGGTTGGAGGCGGGGTGGCCTAGTGGTTGGAGGCGGGGTGGCCTAGTGGTTGGAGGCGGGTGGCCTAGTGGTTGGAGGCGGGGTGGCCTAGTGGTTGGAGGCGGGTGGCCTAGTGGTTGGAGGCGGGGTGGCCTAGTGGTTGGAGGCGGGGTGGCCTAGTGGTTGGAGGCGGGGTGGCCGGAGGCGGGTGGCCGGAGGCGGGTGGTCGGAGGCGGGGTGGTCGGAGGCGGGGTGGTCGGAGGCGGGTGGTCGGAGGCGGGGTGGTCGGAGCGGGGTGGTCGGAGGCGGGGTGGTCGGAGGCGGGGTGGTCGGAGGCGGGGTGGTCGGAGGCGGGTGGTCGGAGGCGGGGTGGTCGGAGGCGGGGTGGTCGGAGGCGGGGTGGCCTAGTGGGCGGGGTAAACATCTGTCGTTCTGCCCCCTGAACAAGGCAGTTTAACCCACTGTTCCCCTGGTAGGTCGTCATTGTATATAAGAATTTGTTGTTAACTGACTAATCTGTTTTTATTTTACCATTCATCCAACCAGCGTAAACTATCGGTGCATTTATGCCAGAACCGTTTTCCAGTCCCTAATTGAGTTCGTAAGATACCCCGGCCATAGCTACCATTGTTCACAACAGTCCTCTAAGTAGGGTGTCGTAGTTGTTCTCCCAGAGGAGGCGTCAGACCAGACAACAACGTGTCCTAAGGCTCTGAGATCTGTGTTTCCAGGGTGAGATCCTGGGCTACCTGGAGAAGGCCTGTGCCTTGGTTCCTGACAAGAATCTGTCTGCAGAGTGTAAGGAGCTGGTAGACAGCTACTACCCTATCCTTATGGGTATCATCACTGGAGAACTGGTATGTACCAAACACTGTATAATAACATTAGTTAAAATAAATACTATTAAAAAAAAAATATGATGGTGATTTTTAAAGCTTAAGTGTTAATTAAGATGGTAGACAGTTGAACTGATGTGTAAAAAGTGGACTGAATTGTCTGGGTCTACCATACAGGCTTAATACAGTGTGGTCCGTGGACAGAGATCTGTTACTGAATGAATTAGAGTGGGATAAAGGTTCACATTTTGACAGTGAGGTAGAGCAACCTTGTGGCCCACTATGCAATCAATGCACTTAATGGATTTTTAGCCGTTCATAGGGCCATCTTAGGCATTAGATTTACATTCAGAGTTGCTCTCTCTGTAGAAAAGTAAATTTATTACTCTCTCCTTATCAGACTCTGTTTGTAAACTCAAGGGCCAACACAGTAGAGTGTCTGTGTGGGCTGGGGACTAGTTGAATGAGAGGCATTTAGGATGCTGGCTGGATCTCTGGTCACACAGACAGACGGTTCTTTTGTGGGCCTCGACTGCTTCCTGTGACTAACGGGCCGAAAGGCCTCATCCCGCTCAGTTCAGCCTGCCATGGCCTCACCCCGCTCAGTTCAACCTGCCATGGCTTCAGCACCAGATGGTCAACAATACATATCGATAGTTCCTGGACAAACACCCTTTTCAGTGTAGATTGTTTTTAGTGTAGGACTTGGCCTAATCTGGGTCTGGAGTGGGAAAACTGTCCCGCAGTTAATTTGTTTCAGTGTAGATTGTTTTTAGTGTAGGACTTGGCCTAATCTGGGTCTGAGTGGGAAAACTGTCCCCGGGAGCTACATTGGTTTTGTCACATTGGGGTTGGTTACACCTTAATTGGAGAGGATGGGCTCATGTTAGTGGCTGGAAATAAAAACCAATTTAATGGCATCAAAATGGTTTCTATGTTTGATACCATTTTAATTATGAGTCATCCGTAGCAGTGTGAGAATCCAGGGTCTATTTATGCTGTGTAGTGAGATGCAGGTTGTCGTGACCTAAAGTGGACGGACGGTGATTGTTGTTTCCCAGGAGGATCCCTCAGGTGGCTTGTGGTGCCATGGGGCTGTGTGACTCCCAGCAGGCAGCTCTGGCCAGGCTGGCTAAGCTCAAGTCCAACCAGATCCCCCAGCTCCGTCCAATGAGATCCCCCAGGTAGACCTAGCCCAGGTCGCCCCCTTCCTCCTCAACGTCCCTGGGCTCCTCTACCCTCAGGCGCAGGATAACACCAAGCAGGAACCTGCACAGGTACATGGTCATGTTCTTTGTGATGTTATAAGGGCTTGGGGGACACACGTGATTCTGCCTTTGACTTCCTATTATACTAAATCCAGATGCATCTGTAGTTTGTGTTCAGTAGGGCACAAAGTACCAAATCGTTTCGCAACGGGAAAACTGAAATCTGTTTTTGTCATTGGACAAATTCTGTCTGTACATCCTGTTTTCAAAAGAAATTCCCTACTGAACACTAACACAGTAGCAACTTTAAACTACTACTGATTCATACTGGGTTGCGTGTTGAAACTGCTACTCCTTATTCCCTAGTGAATGTTTTCTGTCTCCTCGTAGGAGTCTGGAGACGTGTGTGAGGACTGTGTGAAGTTTATCACAGACACTCAGGAGGAGGCGAAGAGCAACTCCACTTTTGTCAACACTCTGATCGAGCAGATCCAGGACCAGTGTGACCTGCTGGGGCCTGGTATCTCTGACCTGGTGAGAGGCCTTGTTATCTAGTTAGTTGCAGATCCAGGACCAGTGTGACCTGCTGGGGCCTGGTATCTCTGACCTGGTGAGAGGCCTTGTTATCTAGTTAGTTGCAGATCCAGAACCAGTGTGGTCTCTGACCCGGTTAGAGGACTGGTTTCTATAACAAGGGGCACAGCAAAATACCATTACTTTTAATCTGTGATGCCACTTCCTGTCCTCTTGTTTCAGTGCAAGCAGTACGTCAGCCAGTACGCCCCTCTTATCGTCCAGCAGCTGATGTCCATGGTGAGTACCTCTACGGGGATCTGTTACGCTCCACAGTTAGCGCTAATAACTAGGCCTCGTTTAGCCGGGAGAACTGTTACGCTCCACAGTTAGCGCTAATAACTAAGGCCTCATTTAGCCCGGGAGATCTGTTACGTTCCACAGTTAGCGCTAATAACTAAGGCCTCATTTAGCCGGGAGATCTGTTACGTTCCACAGTTAGCGCTAATAACTAAGGCCTCATTTAGCCGGGAGATCTGTTACGTTCCACAGTTAGCGCTAATAACTAAGGCCTCGTTTAGCCGGGAGATCTGTTACGTTCCACAGTTAGCGCTAATAACTAAGGCCTCGTTTAGCCGGGAGATCTGTTACGTTCCACAGTTAGCGCTAATAACTAAGGCCTCGTTTAGCCGGGAGATCTGTTACGTTCCACAGTTAGCGCTAATAACTAGGCCTCATTTAGCCGGGAGATCTGCATAATATTACTAGTGGTGTAAAAAATAGTTTAAAGTACTGCTTAAGTAGGTTTTTTTGTTGGCGGTATCTGTATTTGACTTTACTATTTATATATTTGAAGACTTTCTTTAGGAATGTAGAGAAGGAAATGTACTTTTTACTCCATTCACCCAACAGTGCTTAGCAGGACAGTACAATGTTCTGATTCACACACTTATCAAGAACATCCCTGGTCATCCCTACTGCCTCTGATCTGGAGGACTCACTAAACAGAGAACATCCCTGTTCGTCCCTACTGCCTCTGATCTGGTGGACTCACTAAACAGAGAACATCCCTGGTCGTCCCTACTGCCTCTGATCTGGAGGACTCACTAAACAGAGAACATCCCTGGTCGTCCCTACTGCCTCTGATCTGGAGGACTCACTAAACAGAGAACATCCCTGTTCGTCCCTACTGCCTCTGATCTGGAGGACTCACTAAACAGAGAACATCACAAATGCTTAGTCTGTAAACGGTGTTGTCTGTAAATTAACAAACTAATTTGTGCTGTCTAGATTGTTTTAATTTGAAATGATTCATACTTAAGTATATATATATTTTTTTAGCAATTACTTTGACTTTTGATACTTCAGGTCATTTAAAACCAAATAGTTTTTTAGACTTATACTCAAGTAGTATTTTCCTGGGTGACTTACTTGAGACATTTAATAATAGAAAATGACTCTGGTATGACTGGTATTTTCTAAACCACTGAATATCACAAGACCGATAATAAACAGACTACAGGGTGATATGAAGCAAGAGCAAACTTTCCCCACTACTGGGCTGAGATGCAGCTACAGGAAAGGCAACGGGGGGGGTGGAGGATCATGTGATTTGGTTCAGCACAATGGATACATTTAGCCCATACAACTCCTAGCCTGCTGATTAAAAAAAAAAAACAGGTTCTTCCCTCTCCTCATCCCCTCCTCCATCCATTTATTTGCCTTTCTGCTCTCTTTTCTCCCCTCCCCATCCTCTGGGGTTTTTCTGGTTGCTGCTGGTCTCTAGGAACAGGTAGGTCTCTCTCTCTCTGTGTTCAGCTTTGAGTCTCACCCTTGAGGCTGTGGCCACACAGTGACTTGGATGAAAATGGTATTATGAATTCATTCTCCGGCGAAAGGTCAAGTTGCATATTCATGAAGACTGACATTTGTCCCCGCCCCCCAAAAAAACACATGTTAACAGATAACTCCCATCTGTCTGGCCACAGCTTTAGCATCTGCTTCCTGTACTGGCTGTGTATTAGTGCTGCTTACTTCACACTCACCTCTACTGCTCTAGATCCTGCATCTGTGTTTGTCTGCTTAGTTGTGACGGATGTAAATATTATTTTAGGTCGCAGGCTGTCAGTCTTTTGGAAATGTATTTGATGTGCATGTCTTCATGCTGGACTGCAGATGGCGCTGTTTCCATTATTTATTTTGTTCATGCCACAAGTTTGTTAGTGTCTTATTGCGTCATTAGTGTCTGGAACCATCTGATCTGGGTGCATGTTGCCCTATGCATGCCTCTGTTTCTAGAACGT
>NW_025752314.1:0-12907 GCF_021184085.1 Oncorhynchus gorbuscha | reverse complement strand
ATTGCTGTTAGTTTATAGGGAGTCCTACCTACAGTCACACAGAGCAGGAATTCCTCAGCCGTGTGTGATAAGGCCCACTCCTGTTTAGAAGACCGCTGTCAATGATTTACCACACAGAAGAGGGACAGAGAGAGGGGAGGGGAGAAGAGGGGAGAGGGAGGTAGAGGAGGAAAAGGGGTGGGGGACATGGGGGGAGAGGGAGAGAGAGAGAGAGAGGGGGAGAGGAGGAGAGAGAGAGATTGAGCGAGAGAAGAACATGGAGAGGCCCAGAGAGGATGACCAGAGCATAGAACCATGGCATCAGCTCAGCCACTGATCTCAAAACAGCCTCTATCTATCTAGCAGTGCTTGGACTGATCTAGACAGGAGCTGTATGACAGTTCACACAGGTGGCTGTTCTAGCGGTAATGCTGCAGCCTCCAACACACAGGTCTACACTGTCTGCATAGGTTTAAAAATAGGGCCTGCTGCCCTTTGACACAAACTCTCTCTGTTCAATGAAGACAGAAAATAAATGACATCTACATAAAGGGAGATGGGAGCAGCAGAGCCAGATCTGATGGGAGATGATAGGGAGCAGCAGAGCCAGATCTGAAGTCCAGAGGAGATGATAGGAGCAGCAGAGCCAGATCTGAAGTCCAGAGGAGATGATAGGAGCAGCAGAGCCAGATCTGAAGTCCAGAGGAGATGATAGGAGCAGCAGAGCCAGATCTGAAGTCCAGAGGAGATGATAGGAGCAGCAGAGCCAGATCTGAAGTCCAGAGGAGATGACAGCCTCTGGCGGAGGGAGCCCCTGAATAACCAGGGGGGAGATGCTAACCACAAACCCGCAGTAGCTCCCCACATCCCCTGCTTCCAGACTTCTCCCCGACCCCCAACCCATAGACCCCCAGGGAGAACCAAATCCATAGCACTACAGATAGACTAACATGTTAACTCACAGTGTTAGGGGGCTACTGTACACTTTCCACTCCCCTGATCTGACCCGCCTGTTCCTATCCAGCATGGGGGATGAGGGGGAGGGGTGTGGGGTTGGAGCGTGAGGTAGGCCACAGGGAACATGTCCCTCCCCTCTTTCACTCAGTCACAATGTTTTTCTCCACTCAGCACCAAAACCCCAAGGCATACGTCACTGCTGCGGACTGGTCACACACACACATACTGGTCACACACACACACAAAAAGGAACACTCAACGACACACCCTCCCCTCTGAAACCAAAACCATGCGTCATTACCCGGTCCAGTGTGGACAAACAGACACGCCCCTTGCCAGGCCAGATCCACAAGCGGTAACAAATTAGCCCCAAAACGGGTGAAAAACAGGTGAAAATGACAAAAGCCCAGATGGAGATTAGTGTGATCAAAAAGAAGGACAGAAGGGTTTTTCACCACAACACTGTCACTCTGGTCCCCTTCACCTTCACACCAGAAATGGGCATCTAGATTCCAGATGAACCCAGGACACGGTGTGTGTGTGTGTGTGACAGTGGACGGGTAGTCTAATTCCAACCTCCATGTCAATGTTGACCTGTGGTGGGTGGGGTGTTACTGTGGGGTGATGAGGGGGCTCCAATGGAAAGCTAGAAAGGTACCAGGGTTGACTTTCTCTTCCCCGTCTGTCTCGTTCCCCTCCTTTCATCTGCACATCTCTCTCATCCTCCTTTCCAGGAGGTCTACTCTACAGTGGAAGAGGATGGCAATAGAAAATCCCCAGTGGTGGGATGAGAGGAGGGGTGGAGTGAAGGAAGGTACAAACCACACCTGGGTTCAAATAGTATTCTAAATACTTTGAGCGGTTCCCTGAGCTTGCCCGGATGGGCAGTGTTTTCACTTTTGGTACCATTCCATTGGTAGGCAAGCTCAATCAAGCAGAGTGCAAGTATTTGAAAGATTTCAAATGCTATTTGAACCCAGGTCTGTCGACAAACAGAGAAGTCCTTCCTCTCTCCCTCCTTTCATTTGCAGGAAAATCATTCTCCAAAAATACCCCTGCTCACCACTTTGAAGGACAGATATGTCATTCTAAATGTGTTTGCCCACAGATAAAGGCATCTTTCAGTAGCCATTGAGTAAGAGTCACCATCAAAAGGTAGGTGCCGTGTTGACTGCGGTGAGCAGAGGTGAAGGGGGCATTATCTGGGCCTGGGTTCCCAGTATAGTCTTACGAGCTGAAGGCTGGACGCTAAAACAGATCCCAGTATCGTCTTATGAGCTGAAGGCTGGACGCTAAAACAGATCCCAGTATTACCCTACGAGCTGGAGGCTAAAACAGATCCCAGTATTGCCCTACGAGCTGGAGGCTAAAACAGATCCCAGTATTGCCCAACGAGCCGAAGGCTGGAGGCTAAAACAGATCCCAGTATTGCCCTACGAGCTGAAGGCTAAAACAGATCCCAGTATTGCCCTACGAGCTGAAGGCTAAAACAGATCCCAGTATTGCCCTACGAGCTGAAGGCTAAAACAGATCCCAGTATTGCCCTACGAGCTGGAGGCTAAAACAGATCCCAGTATTGCCCTTCAAGCTGAAAGCTGGATGCTAAAACAGATCCCAGTATTGCCCTACGAGCTGAAAGCTGGAGGCTAAAACAGATCCCAGTATTGCCCTACGAGCTGGAGGCTAAAACAGATCCCAGTATTGCCCTACGAGCTGGAGGCTAAAACAGATCCCAGTATTGCCCTACGAGCTGAAGGCTAAAACAGATCCCAGTATTGCCCTACGAGCTGAAGGCTAAAACAGATCCCAGTATTGCCCTACGAGCTGAAGGCTAAAACAGATCCCAGTATTACCCTACGAGCTGAAAGCTGAAGGCTAAAACAGATCCCAGTATTGCCCTACGAGCTGAAGGCTGGAGGCTAAAACAGATCCCAGTATTGCCCTACGAGCTGGAGGCTAAAACAGATCCCAGTATTGCCCTACGAGCTGGAGGCTAAAACAGATCCCAGTATTGCCCTACGAGCTGAAGGCTAAAACAGATCCCAGTATTGCCCAACGAGCCGAAGGCTGGAGGCTAAAACAGATCCCAGTATTGCCCTACGAGCTGAAGGCTAAAACAGATCCCAGTATTGCCCTACGAGCTGGAGGCTAAAACAGATCCCAGTATTGCCCTTCAAGCTGAAAGCTGGATGCTAAAACAGATCCCAGTATTGCCCTACGAGCTGAAAGCTGGAGGCTAAAACAGATCCCAGTATTGCCCTACGAGCTGGAGGCTAAAACAGATCCCAGTATTGCCCTACGAGCTGGAGGCTAAAACAGATCCCAGTATTGCCCTACGAGCTGAAGGCTAAAACAGATCCCAGTATTGCCCTACGAGCTGAAGGCTAAAACAGATCCCAGTATTGCCCTACGAGCTGAAGGCTAAAACAGATCCCAGTATTACCCTACGAGCTGAAAGCTGAAGGCTAAAACAGATCCCAGTATTGCCCTACGAGCTGAAGGCTGGAGGCTAAAACAGATCCCAGTATTGCCCTACGAGCTGGAGGCTAAAACAGATCCCAGTATTGCCCTACGAGCTGGAGGCTAAAACAGATCCCAGTATTGCCCTACGAGCTGAAGGCTAAAACAGATCCCAGTATTGCCCTACGAGCTGGAGGCTAAAACAGATCCCAGTATTGCCCTACGAGCTGGAGGCTAAAACAGATCCCAGTATTGCCCTACGAGCTGAAGGCTAAAACAGATCCCAGTATTGCCCTACGAGCTGAAGGCTAAAACAGATCCCAGTATTGCCCTACGAGCTGAAGGCTAAAACAGATCCCAGTATCGTCTTATGAGCTGAAGGCTGGAGGCTAAAACAGATCCCAGTATTGCCCAACGAGCCGAAGGCTGGACGCTAAAACAGATCCCAGTATTGCCCAACGAGCTGAAGGCTGGAGGCTAAAACAGATCCCAGTATTGCCCTACGAGCTGGAGGCTAAAACAGATCCCAGTATTGCCCTACGAGCTGAAGGCTAAAACAGATCCCAGTATTGCCCTACGAGCTGAAGGCTAAAACAGATCCCAGTATTGCCCTACGAGCTGGAGGCTAAAACAGATCCCAGTATCGTCTTATGAGCCGAAGGCTGGAGGCTAAAACAGATCCCAGTATTGCCCTACGAGCCGAAGGCTAAAACAGATCCCAGTATTACCCAACGAGCCGAAGGCTAAAACAGATCCCAGTATTGCCCTACGAGCTGAAGGCTGGAGGCTAAAACAGATCCCAGTATTGCCCTACGAGCTGGAGGCTAAAACAGATCCCAGTATTGCCCAACGAGCCGAAGGCTGGAGGCTAAAACAGATCCCAGTATTGCCCTACGAGCTGAAGGCTAAAACAGATCCCAGTATTGCCCTACGAGCTGAAGGCTGGAGGCTAAAACAGATCCCAGTATTGCCCTACGAGCTGGAGGCTAAAACAGATCCCAGTATTGCCCAACGAGCCGAAGGCTGGAGGCTAAAACAGATCCCAGTATTGCCCTACGAGCTGAAGGCTAAAACAGATCCCAGTATTGCCCTACGAGCTGAAGGCTAAAACAGATCCCAGTATTACCCTACGAGCTGAAAGCTGGAGGCTAAAACAGATCCCAGTATTGCCCTACGAGCTGAAGGCTAAAACAGATCCCAGTATTGCCCTACGAGCTGAAGGCTAAAACAGATCCCAGTATTGCCCTACGAGCTGAAGGCTAAAACAGATCCCAGTATTGCCCTATGAGCTGGAGGCTAAAACAGATCCCAGTATTACCCTACGAGCTGGAGGCTAAAACAGATCCCAGTATTGCCCAACGAGCTGAAAGCTGGAGGCTAAAACAGATCCCAGTATTGCCCTACGAGCTGGAGGCTAAAACAGATCCCAGTATTGCCCTACGAGCTGAAGGCTAAAACAGATCCCAGTATTGCCCTACGAGCTGGAGGCTAAAACAGATCCCAGTATTGCCCTACGAGCTGAAAGCTGGAGGCTAAAACAGATCCCAGTATTGCCCTACGAGCTGAAAGCTGGAGGCTAAAACAGATCCCAGTATTGCCCTACGAGCTGAAGGCTAAAACAGATCCCAGTATTGCCCTACGAGCTGAAGGCTAAAACAGATCCCAGTATTGCCCTACGAGCTGGAGGCTAAAACAGATCCCAGTATTGCCCTTCAAGCTGAAAGCTGGATGCTAAAACAGATCCCAGTAATTCCCTACGAGCCAAAGGCTGGAGGCTAAAACAGATCCCAGTATTACCCTACGAGCTGAAGGCTAAAACAGATCCCAGTATTGCCCTACGAGCTGGAGGCTAAAACAGATCCCAGTATTGCCCTACGAGCTGGAGGCTAAAACAGATCCCAGTATTGCCCTACGAGCTGAAGGCTAAAACAGATCCCAGTATTGCCCTACGAGCTGGAGGCTAAAACAGATCCCAGTATTGCCCTACGAGCTGGAGGCTAAAACAGATCCCAGTATTGCCCTACGAGCTGAAGGCTAAAACAGATCCCAGTATTGCCCTACGAGCTGAAGGCTAAAACAGATCCCAGTATTGCCCTACGAGCTGGAGGCTAAAACAGATCCCAGTATTACCCTACGAGCTGAAGGCTAAAACAGATCCCAGTATTGCCCTACGAGCTGAAGGCTAAAACAGATCCCAGTATTGCCCTACGAGCTGGAGGCTAAAACAGATCCCAGTATTACCCTACGAGCTGGAGGCTAAAACAGATCCCAGTATTACCCTACGAGCTGGAGGCTAAAACAGATCCCAGTATTGCCCAACGAGCTGAAAGCTGGAGGCTAAAACAGATCCCAGTATTGCCCTACGAGCTGGAGGCTAAAACAGATCCCAGTATTGCCCTACGAGCTGAAGGCTAAAACAGATCCCAGTATTGCCCTACGAGCTGGAGGCTAAAACAGATCCCAGTATTGCCCTACGAGCTGAAAGCTAAAACAGATCCCAGTATTGCCCTACGAGCTGAAAGCTGGAGGCTAAAACAGATCCCAGTATTGCCCTACGAGCTGAAGGCTAAAACAGATCCCAGTATTGCCCTACGAGCTGAAGGCTAAAACAGATCCCAGTATTGCCCTACGAGCTGGAGGCTAAAACAGATCCCAGTATTGCCCTTCAAGCTGAAAGCTGGATGCTAAAACAGATCCCAGTAATTCCCTACGAGCCAAAGGCTGGAGGCTAAAACAGATCCCAGTATTACCCTACGAGCTGAAGGCTAAAACAGATCCCAGTATTGCCCTACGAGCTGGAGGCTAAAACAGATCCCAGTATTGCCCTACGAGCTGGAGGCTAAAACAGATCCCAGTATTGCCCTACGAGCTGAAGGCTAAAACAGATCCCAGTATTGCCCTACGAGCTGGAGGCTAAAACAGATCCCAGTATTGCCCTACGAGCTGGAGGCTAAAACAGATCCCAGTATTGCCCTACGAGCTGAAGGCTAAAACAGATCCCAGTATTGCCCTACGAGCTGGAGGCTAAAACAGATCCCAGTATTACCCTACGAGCTGAAGGCTAAAACAGATCCCAGTATTGCCCTACGAGCTGAAGGCTAAAACAGATCCGACTTAAGAGGGAAGATGAACAGCAAGACACCAGGAGAGACAGACGGACACAAAGGTACACAGAGAGTCTTCCCAGAGGGGGAAATGCAAACGGAGACACCACCTCCTATAGATAAATACTACACACACATGCCACGGCTCCTCGCCTAGCGCCACCTCCTCCACCCATCTGTCTACTGGTTAGGCCATGAGCCCAAAGGAATGGCTGGCCACGGACGCCACCTCCCTCTCCAGTGTGTGTGTGTTGCCTTGACACTTCGCAGTGAAATTTTTCCAGACACTTATTTTCAGTTTGGACTTTGGTCCGTGGCGGTCTGTCGGTGCTCAGTGGAATTTGCCGTGGCCGGGAGAAGAAGGGTGTGAGGTGTGTGTACTTTGATCTGAGAGGAGGAAAGGCCACGTTCCCCTGCATGCATTGCCATTCTCTTTATGGGCCATGTCCAGAAGAGCATTTCCCCAAACCTCCAGGGAGGCTTACTACAGTAATCCGAGCCCAAGGTAGAGGGCCTCGACGGGGTCAGGAAGGAGGACGGTACCCACTACCCTCTGTACGGGACAGGAGGGAGGGAGAGTGGACCCTGCCTGCCCCCTGTTACACACTGCAGAGTTCAGACAAAATCCATCTCTACATTCCCCAGGACACTTCAAATGCCAAAACACACACACACAGGTCAGGGATGGGGGTCAATGGAGCAGCGGACTGAGAAATTCCACATCCTACCACACAGTCAAACTGAAACACACTAACTAAACCCAGGCTCATCAAACTACCAGGGAACCAAACAAACACACATCAACTGCATGGATCCCTCTACTACTGTTAACACAAAAGCAAATCAGACTATTTATTTTGAGCATAAATAGGAAGTATTCAAGCTATATTCATACAATAAAACACTTTTGGACAAACAAATGATCTAAATGTGTGTTTGCATAATCAGCTATATATTTTCTAGACTTTTTTGCTCCTCGTTATCAAGGGGCCAATCATTTGGGACCTGACTGCACACACACTCTCCGGCGTATCTATCTAGACAGCTACAACTTTCTACTCTCTTCCAGCATGTTTCCTATGAGGCGACGGGACACAAAGTCAACTTTTATTCAGTGGTATTTCCATAGACCTGTAACCGTTTAGATTAGAAATGAAAGCACTTTGTGCATCTAGTCCCTCCATTTGAAGGTGTCAGAAGTATTTGGAAAACAATGCACCTATAATGTATTAAAGTATTCAAACATTTAGTATTTGGTCACATATTCCTAGCACACAATGACCACATCATTCTTGTGACTTTACAAACTTGTTTTCGATGCCTTTGCAGTTTGTTGGGAATAGGAACTGAATGTTGAATAATGTATTGTGTCATTTTGGAGTCACATTTATTGGAAATAAGAATAGAATGTTTCTAAACACTTCAACAGTAATGTTGATGCCACCATGATTGTGCATAATTGTGAATAATGACAGAACGTTAGAGGCAAAATATACCCTCCAAAAACATGCTAACCTCTTCAGATGACCAATAACAGGGAGGGTAGCATTTGGGGGGTAAGAGCAAGGACCCAGTCCTCATCAGGTGACCCAGGAGACTACACACAAGAGGAGCGTAAATCTATATAATCTGGATGACGGAGTAAACGACGATCGTCTAAGAAAGTTGATTTTCCGAGTGGACCCATCATAAGTGCAAAGTAGAGCTGTGACGGTCATGGAATTTTGGATGAAGGTTATTGGTCTGCACAACGACCGCGGTCAGCGTTATAATCGTTTGAATAGCAACATTTTAAAATTATTTTTAATTTATTTTAAAGACGCACATTTTCTTCTCTCCTCCCACTCCTGCATGTGCTGCAGGAAGTGGGCGTTGCCTAGACAACCAAAGCCTTGTTTGCTACAGCTAGGAGCAACACAGTCTCCTTAGGTTGTAGAGTCCATGTAACCGTAGAAACAGACTCAACGAATGCCCATCCGTCCCCGTCTTCACACAGCTGTTCCTTCCATAATGTTTTTATAGGTTATGACAGTTATTTTATTTTCATTATCGTCAGTTACGTGATTATACGGTAACTATGCCGCCCGTGCCAAGGTGATGACCGAGGGCGGCAGCACTAAGAGGTTTATCAGCCCCTTCTCCCCTGAAGAGGCCACCGAGGCTAATATGGAGATACAAGAGCGCATCGTGTCCTCCAAGCCTCTTTACCTGGCTTTAACTCAACGGGAAGTGTACTTGGCCATGACCCAGCCAAACCCAGCACCTCCCACCAACCACCTCATGGCTATAATGCCCCTAGAACAGAACAAACTACATTCACCAGTTGGCTGTGCAAGAACCCAGTCCTCACTGGACGACCCAGGGTGCCATGCAGCTGAGCACAATGAGCGCCTTGTGCAAACAAAGCATTTCCTTTAAAGCCTGAACACCTGATTGTCTTTCAGTTCTAGATAAAGGTTCAATTAGAACTGCATTATAAAAACAACGGTCATTTACAAAAGTGTGGACACTTTATTCTGTCAGTGATCACTGGATAAAACAAGGACAGACAACCATCCAATAAGTAGGAAACTAGAAGTCATTTAATAACCTTGTTTATGGAAGGCCACGCCCAGAGAGAGACACACACAACATATTGCAGCAGAAACCTGGTTTATTGTGGCTTACCAGCTTACTAAGCTGAGTATTCAAAGGCGGCTCTTGCCAGGCTTTCTCTTTCCCAGTAATATATTCCTCCTAACTATGCATGTTCAGTATGCCTGAGATTGCGACTATGAAATTTACCTGTGTCAGGAAGTTCTCTCTGTAGCTTTGTTCCTCAAACAACTCTGTCTGCAATCGCTCTGCAAAACACACACACCAACGAGAGGAACAGGTGTGTATGTTGTGTTTAATGAGTGTATTTTTGTTTCTCTGCACGTAGAGCCTACCTCTGCTCAGCACTGCCCCATTGTCCCTGTAGTCTTGGAGCTCAGTGTCTTTTCTGGCCAGCAGAGCTCCCAGTTGGCCCACCTGTCTCTGCAGTAACCTGCTCATCAACAGAAGGGGGCGCACAAGCTGACTGCACACCTGATAGAACACACCAATACACATTACACAACCATTAGTCATGGAGCGTGCACACACACACACACACACACTGGGTCTTGCATAAAAACACACAAACACACACAAAAGTTCAGTGAAAGTTGAGTATAGAGTTGGTGTTCAGTTAAGTATATAGATCGTACCAAAGCCACAGGGGCAGGGGTGCAGCGGAATTCCCAGTAGAAAGGCACCCCAGCCAGCTCACTCTTCAACTTCAGGTTGATGTCACCGCCGTGGTGGTTGAGGGAGAACTGAAGCGCACCCCCGTCCTCCACCCGTCCAGACAGACAGGGGAGAGCCACCTCACACATGTGAGAGAAGAAGGCGTGGACGGGAGCCCGCAATCGCCTGTTCAGCTCCTGTTATGACAGAGAGGACATTTTTTCAAAGGCTGTTGAACTGTACTTTAATTTGTGTGTGTACATATATGTGTGTGTCCTCCTTGCCTGAGCTCTGTCCTGGATGGCCCTGGTGTCCATCTCCTCCTCCCACACAGAGTGCAGGTCCGTGAGCAGGATGCGGTATGCTGTGTCCCCAAACCAGGTCTTGGCCAGGAGCTGAGACCCACTGATACACACTGGTACCCAGGGACAGTCCAGCAGAACCCCATCAACTGCATCTCTCTCCATGGCAGACTATCACCAGGCCAGCACCAACCACCTAGAGAGATGATGTAACATTACTCCCATCTCTCTCCATGGCAGACTATCACCAGGCCAGCTCCAACCACCTAGAGAGATGATGTAACATTACTCCCATCTCTCTCCATGGCAGACTATCACCAGGCCAGCACCAACCACCTAGAGAGATGATGTAACATTACTCCCATCTCTCTCCATGGCAGACTATCACCAGGCCAGCACCAACCACCTAGAGAGATGATGTAACATTACTCCCATCTCTCTCCATGGCAGACTATCACCAGGCCAGCTCCAACCACTAGAGATGATGTAACATTACTCCCATCTCTCTCCATGAGAGAGCACCAACCACCTAGATGATGTAACATTACTCCCATCTCTCTCCATGGCAGACTATCACCAGGCCAGCACCAACCACCTAGAGAGATGATGTAACATTACTCCCATCTCTCTCCATGGCAGACTATCACCAGGCCAGCTCCAACCACCTAGAGAGATGATGTAACATTACTCCCATCTCTCTCCATGGCAGACTATCACCAGGCCAGCACCAACCACCTAGAGAGATGATGTAACATTACTCCCATCTCTCCCATGGCAGACTATCACCAGGCCAGCACCAACCACCTAGAGAGATGATGTAACATTACTCCCATCTCTCTCCATGGCAGACTATCACCAGGCCAGCACCAACCACCTAGAGAGATGATGTAACATTACTCCCATCTCTCTCCATGGCAGACTATCACCAGGCCAGCTCCAACCACCTAGAGAGATGATGTAACATTACTCCCATCTCTCCATGGCAGACTATCACCAGGCCAGCTCCAACCACCTAGAGAGATGATGTAACATTACTCCCATCTCTCCATGGCAGATATCACGGGCCAGCACCAACCACCTAGAGATGATGTAACATTACTCCCATCTCTCTCCATGGCAGACTATCACCAGGCCAGCACCAACCACAGAGATGATGTAACACCCCATCTCTCCCATGCAGACTATCACCAGGCTATTATCAGCACCACCTAGAGAGATGTAACATACTCCCATCTCTCTCCATGGCACATTACCAGGCCAGCTCCCATCTCTCTCCATGGCAGACTATCACCAGGCCAGCACCAACCACCTAGAGAGATGATGTAACATTACTCCCATCTCTCCATGGCAGACTATCACCAGGCCAGCACCAGGCACCTAGAGATGATGTAACATTACTCCCATCTCTCTCCATGGTCAGACTATCACCAGGCCAGCACCAACCACCTAGAGAGATGATGTAACATTACTCCCATCTCTCTCCATGGCAGACTATCACCAGGCCAGCACCAACCACCTAGAGAGATGATGTAACATTACTCCCATCTCTCTCCATGGCAGACTATCACCAGGCCAGCACCAACCACCTAGAGAGATGATGTAACATTACTCCCATCTCTCTCCATGGCAGACTATCACCAGGCCAGCACCAACCACCTAGAGAGATGATGTAACATTACTCCCATCTCTCTCCATGGCAGACTATCACCAGGCCAGCACCAACCACCTAGAGAGATGTAACATTACTCCCTCTCTCCATGTAACCAGGCCAGCACCAACCACCTAGAGATGATGTAACAACCCCATCTCTCTCCATGGCAGACTATCACCAGGCCAGCACCAACCACCTAGAGAGATGATGTAACATTACTCCCATCTCTCTCCATGGCAGACTATCACGAGGCCAGCACCAACCACCTAGAGAGATGATGTAACATTACTCCCATCTCTCTCCATGGCAGACTATCACCAGGCCAGCACCAACCACCTAGAGAGATGATGTAACATTACTCCCATCTCTCTCATGGCAGACTATCACCAGGCCATCACCAACCACCTAGAGAGATGATGTAACATTACTCCCATCTCTCCCCATGGCAGACTATCACCAGGCCAGCACCAGACACCTAGAGATGATGTAACATTACTCCCATCTCTCTCCATGGCCATCACCAACCACCTAGAGACTATCACCAGGCCATCACCAGGCCAGCCACCACCTAGAGAGATGATGTAACATTACTCCCATCTCTCTCCATGGCAGACTATCACCAGGCCAGCACCAACCACCTAGAGAGATGATGTAACATTACTCCCATCTCTCTCCATGGCAGATCACCAGGCCAGCACCAACCACCTAGAGATGATGTAACATTACTCCCATCTCTCCATGTAACATAGAGATGATGTAACTCCCCATCTCTCTCCATGAACTATCCTGAGCCAGCACCAACCACCTAGAGAGATGATGTAACATTACTCCCATCTCTCTCCATAGCCGAACTATCACCAGGCCAGCACCAATAACCACCTAGAGGAGGCTGATGTAGCATTACTCCCCATCTCTCTCCATGGAAGATTATCACCAGGCCAGCACCAACCACCTAGAGAGATGATGTAACATTACTCCCATCTCTCTCCATGGCGAGACTATCACCAGGCCAGCACCAACCACCTAGAGAGATGATGTAACATTACTCCCATCTCTCTCCATGGCAGACTATCACCAGGCCAGCACCAACCACCTAGAGAGATGATGTAACATTACTCCCATCTCTCCATGGCGAGACTATCACCAGGCCAGCACCAACCACCTAGAGAGCTGATGTAACATTACTCCCATCTCTCTCCATGGAA
>NW_025752313.1:0-12912 GCF_021184085.1 Oncorhynchus gorbuscha | reverse complement strand
GTCATGCAGGTGAAAGAGGACCCAAAAGCGACTTAACAGAAACAGAGTTTATTTAAGTCCAAAACGGAATAACAGAAATCCTCTAGACTTGTAGAGGGGGAAACAACTGGAGAAGCTGGCCACAGACTGCAGGTCGCGGGTAGGCGCAGGTCAGAATCGACAGAGACACCTGCTCACACGCAGCATCTGATGAAGGCAAAAACACGACAGGACAGGGCGATACACAATCATAGCAAAAACACGATAGGACAGGGCTAAACGCAATCATGCATGGTGAATACACACAAGGAACCGACGGGACAGGAACGGATCACAAAGGAATAAATAGGGACTCTAATCAGGGAAAGGATCGGGAACAGGTGTGGGGAAGACCAATGATGATTAGGGAATAGAACAGCTGGGAAGCAGGAACGGAACGATAGAGAGAAGAGAGCGAGAGAGGAGAGAGGGAGGGGGAGAGAGAGGGATAGAAGGAGGAAAAGAACCAAATAAGACCAGCAGAGGGAAACGAATAGCATGGGGAGCACAGGGACAAGACATGATAATAAATGACAAACATGACAGTACCCCCCACTCACCGAGCGCCTCCTGGCGCACTCGAGGAGGAATCCTGGCGGCAACGGAGGAAATCATCGATGAGTGAACGGTCCAGCACGTCCCGAGACGGAACCCAACTCCTCTCCTCAGGACCGTAACCCTCCCAATCCACTAGGTATTGGTGACCCCGTCCCCGAGAACGCATGTCCATGATCTTATGTACCTTGTAAATAGGTGCGCTCTCGACAAGGACGGGAGGGGGGAGGGAAGACGAACGGGGTGCGAAGAAAGGGCTTAACACAGGAGACATGGAAGACAGGATGGACGCGACGAAGATGTCGCGGAAGAAGCAGTCGCACAGCGACAGGATTGACGACCTGGGAGACACGGAACGGACCAATGAACCGCGGAGTCAACTTACGAGAAGCTGTCGTAAGAGGAAGGTTGCGAGTGGAAAGCCACACTCTCTGGCCGCAACAATACCTTGGACTCTTAATCCTGCGTTTATTGGCGGCTCTCACCGTCTGTGCCCTGTAACGGCAAAGTGCAGACCTCACCCTCCTCCAGGTGCGCTCACAACGTTGGACAAACGCTTGAGCGGAGGGAACGCTGGACTCGGCAAGCTGGGATGAGAACAGAGGAGGCTGGTAACCCAGACTACTCTGAAACGGAGATAACCCGGTAGCAGACGAAGGAAGCGAATTGTGAGCGTATTCTGCCCAGGGGAGCTGTTCTGCCCAAGACGCAGGGTTTCTGAAAGAAAGGCTGCGTAGTATGCGACCAATCGTCTGATTGGCCCTCTCTGCTTGACCGTTAGACTGGGGATGAAACCCGGAAGAGAGACTGACGGACGCACCAATCAAACGACAGAACTCCCTCCAAAACTGTGACGTGAATTGCGGGCCTCTGTCTGAAACGGCGTCTAACGGGAGGCCATGAATTCTGAATACATTCTCAATAATGATTTGTGCCGTCTCCTTAGCGGAAGGAAGTTTAGCGAGGGGAATGAAATGTGCCGCCTTAGAGAACCTATCGACAACCGTCAGAATCACAGTCTTCCCCGCAGACAAAGGCAGACCGGTAATGAAGTCTAAGGCAATGTGAGACCATGGTCGAGAAGGAATGGGGAGCGGTCTGAGACGACCGGCAGGAGGAGAGTTACCCGACTTAGTCTGCGCGCAGTCCGAACAAGCAGCCACGAAACGGCGCGTGTCACGCTCCTGAGTCGGCCACCAAAAGCGCTGGCGAATAGACGCAAGAGTGCCTCGAACACCGGGATGACCAGCTAACTTGGCAGAGTGAGCCCACTGAAGAACAGCCAGACGAGTGGAAACAGGAACGAAAAGGAGGTTACTAGGACAAGCGCGCGGCGACGCAGTGTGCGTGAGTGCTTGCTTAACCTGTCTTTCAATTCCCCAGACTGTTAACCCGACAACACGCCCATAAGGAAGAATCCCCTGGATCAGTAGAAGCCACAGAAGAACTAAACAGACGGGATAAGGCATCAGGGCTTGGCAGTTCTGCTACCCGGACGGTAAGAAATCACAAACTCGAAACGAGCGAAAAACAACGCCCAACGAGCTTGATCGGCATTAAGTCGCTTGGCAGAACGGATGTACTCAAGGTTCTTATGGTCTGTCCAAACGACAAAAGGAACGGTCGCCCTCCAACCACTGTCGCCATTCGCCTAGGGCTAAGCGGATGGCGAGCAGTTCACGGTTACCCACATCATAGTTGCGCTCAGATGGCGACAGGCGATGAGAAAAATAAGCGCAAGGATGAACCTTACGCCAGACTGGAAGCGCTGGGATAGAATGGCTCCCACGCCTGCCTCTGAAGGCCAACCTCACAATGAATTGTCTAGTGACGTCAGGAGTAACGAGGGATAGGAGCGGACGTAAAACGTTCTTTTAGAAGATCAAAAGCTCCCTGGGCGGAACCGGACCACTTAAAACACGTCTTGACAGAAGTAAGAGCTGTGAGAGGGGCAGCAACTTGACCGAAATTACGAATGAAACGCCTCGATAGAAATTAGCGAAACCTAAAAAGCGCTGCAACTCGACACGTGACCTTGGAACGGGCCAATCACTGACAGCTTGGACCTTAGCGGAATCCATCTGAATGCCTTCAGCGGAAATAACGGAACCGAGAAAGTAACGGAGGAGACATGAAAAGAGCACTTCTCAGCCTTTACGTAGAGACAATTCTCTAAAAGGCGCTGTAGAACACGTCGAACGTGCTGAACATGAATCTCGAGTGACGGAGAAAAATCAGGATATCGTCAAGATAGACAAAAACAAAATGTTCAGCATGTCTCTCAGAACATCATTAACTAATGCCTGAAAAACAGCTGGCGCATTGGCGAGACCGAACGGCAGAACCCGGTACTCAAAATGCCCTAACGGAGTGTTAAACGCCGTTTTCCACTCGTCCCCTCTCTGATGCGCACGAGATGGTAAGCGTTACGAAGGTCCAACTTAGTAAAGCACCTGGCTCCCTGCAGAATCTCGGGCTGATGACATAAGGGGGAAGCGGATAACGATTCTTAACCGTTATGTCATTCAGCCCTCGATAATCCACGCAGGGGCGCAGAGTACCGTCCCTTCTTTTAACAAAAGAACCCCGCCCCCGGCCGGAGAAGAAGAAGGCACTATGGTACCGGCGTCAAGAGACACAGACAAATAATCCTCGAGAGCCTTACGTTCGGGAGCCGACAGAGAGTATAGTCTACCTCGAGGAGGAGTGGTCCCCCGAAGGAGATCAATACTACAATCATACGACCGTGAGGAGGAAGGGAGTTGGCTCGGGACCGACTGAAGACCGTGCGCAGATCATGATATTCCTCCGGCACTCCTGTCAAATCGCCAGGTTCCTCCTGAGAAGTAGGGACAGAAGAAACGGGAGGGATGGCAGACATTAAACACTTCACATGACAAGAAACGTTCCAGGATAGGATAGAATTACTAGACCAATTAATAGAAGGATTATGACATACAAGCCAGGGATGACCCAAAACAACAGGTGTAAACGGTGAACGGAAAATCAAAAAAAAAAGAAATAGTCTCACTGTGGTTACCAGATACTGTGAGAGTTAAAGGTAGTGTCTCAAATTTGATACTGGGAAGATGACTACCATCTAAGGCAAACATGGGCGTAGGCCTGTCTAACGGTCTGAAAGGAATGTTATGTTTCCGAGCCCATGCTTCGTCCATGAAACAACCTCAGCCCCAGAGTCAATCAAAGCACTGCATGTAGCACCCGAACCGGTCCAGCGTAGATGGACCGACATAGTAGTACAAGATCTAGATGAAGGGACCTGAGTAGTAGCGCTCACCAGTAGCCCTCCGCTTACTGATGGGCTCTGGCCTCTTACTGGACATGAATTAACAAAATGTCCAGCAACTCCGCAATAGAGGCACAGGCGGTTGGTGATCCTCCATTCCCTCTCCTTATTCGAGATGCGAATCCCTCCCAGCTGCATGGGCTCAGTCTCAAAGCCAGAGGAGGGAGATGGTTGCGATGCGGAGCAGGGAAACACCGTTGATGCGAGCTCTCTTCCACGAGCCCGGTGACGAAGATCTACCCGTCGTCTATGCGGATGGCGAGAGCAATCAAAGAATCCACATCTGATGGAACCTCCCGGGAGAGAATTCATCCTTAACCACTGCGTGGAGTCCCTCCAGAAAACGAGCGAGCAGCGCCGGCTCGTTCCACTCACTAGAGGCAGCAAGAGTGCGAAACTCAATAGAATAATCCGTTATGGACCGTTCACCTTGGCATAAGGAAGCCAGGGCCCTAGAAGCCTCCCTACCAAAAACTGAACGGTCAAAAACCCGAATCATCTCCTCTTTAAAGTTCTGGAATTTGTTAGAGCAATCAGCCCTTGCCTCCCAGATAGCTGTGCCCCATTCTCGAGCCCGGCCAGTAAGGAGTGAAATGACGTAAGCAACCCGAGCTCTCTCTAGAGTATGTGTTGGGTTGGAGAGAACACAATCTCACACTGCGTGAGAAAGGAGCGACACTCAGTGGGCTGCCCGAGTAGCAAGGTGGGTTATTAACCCTAGGTTCTGGAGGCTCGGCAGGCCAGGAAGTAACAGGTGGCACGAGACGAGACTCTGGAACTGTCCAGAGAGGTCGGAAACCTGAGCGGCCAGGTTCTCCACGGCATGGCGAGCAGCAGACAATTCCTGCTCGTGTCTGCCGAGCATGGCTCCTTGGATCCTGACGGCAGTGTAACGAGCGTCTGTAGTCGCTGGTCCATTCCTTGGTCGGTTCCTTCTGTCATGCAGGTGAAAGAGGACCCAAAAGCGACTTAACAGAAACAGAGTTTATTTAAGTCCAAAACGGAATAACAGAAATCCTCTAGACTTGTAGAGGGGAAACAACTGGAGAAGCGGCCACAGACTGCAGGTCGCTTTCGGTAGGCGCAGGCCGTAGTCGACAGAGACACCTGCTCACACGCAGCATCTGATGAAGGCAAAAACACGACAGGACAGGGCGATACACAATCATAGCAAAAACACGACAGGACAGGGGTTAAACGCAATCACAGCATGGTGAATATACATAAGGAACCGACGGACAGGAACGATCACAAAGGAATAAATAGGGACTCTAATCAGGGGAAAGGATCGGGAACAGGTGTGGGAAGACTAAATGATGATTAGGGGAATAGGAACAGCTGGGAGCAGGAACGGAACGATAGAGAGAAGAGAGAGCGAGGAGAGTGAGAGAGGGAGGGAGAGAGAGGGATAGAAGGAGGGAAAGAACCAAATAAGACCAGCAGAGGGAAACGAATAGCATGGGGAGCACAGGGACAAGACATGATAATAAATGACAAACATGACAGATTGTTCACCTTGTGGGCTCAGGGTTTTGAACCAATTACCTTTTGGTTATGGGCCCAATGCTCTTAACCACTTAAGCACTTTTCCAGGAACCACTTGGCAGTTCAATCTATACTCCAATTCTCATTTGATAGTTATTGTTGGGCTCATCTAAACGACTCGGACAGGTGTTCATATACACAGGGAGCAGAGAGCACGTGCCTTGACACGAACACCATGCAGACATGCTAGCTATGTAGCTTGAGTAAGTGCTAAAGCATGCTAGATAAACACTGCCAGCCACGCTCACTGATAGTCACTACTGCCAAACGGTTATAATGCACTCCTAATCCTGACCTGACCATACCATAAAATACCAGGTATCACACACACACACATGCATGCATGTACGCACGTGCATGCACACACTCACACATCTGCCAAAAAGAATGTGTCAGTTTGTCCAATAAAAGCAGGAAGTGAATGTGTGTGCCTGTCAGAAAGAAAAAGAGAGAGACAGTGAGGGAGAGAGAGTGAGAGAGAGACAGTGAGGGAGAGACAGTGAGGGAGAGACAGTGATAGAGAGACAGTGGGAGAGACAGTGAGAGACCGTGAGGGAGAGACAGTGAGAGAGAGACAGTGAGGGAGAGACAGTGAGGGAGAGACAGTGAGGGAGAGACAGTGAGAGAGAGACAGTGAGGGAGAGACAGTGAGAGAGAGACAGTGAGAGAGAGACAGTGAAGGAGAGACAGTGAGGGAGAGACAGTGAGAGAGAGACAGTGAGGGAGAGACAGTGGAGAGAGAGACAGTGAGGAGAGACAGTGAGGGAGAGACAGTGAGAGAGAGACAGTGAGGGAGAGACAGTGAGGGAGATACAGTGAGAGAGAGACAGTAAGGGAGCAGACAGTGAGAGAGAGACAGTGAGGGAGAGACAGTGAGGAGAGACAGTGAGGGAGAGGCAGTGAGGGAGAGACAGTGAGGGGAGAGACAGTGAGGGAGAGACAGTGAGGGAGAGACAGTGAGAGAGACAGTGAGAGAGAGACAGTGAAGGAGAGACAGTGAGAGAGAGACAGTGAGGGAGAGACAGTGAGGAGAGACAGTGAGTGTGTAGGAAGGAGTGGTGATACTGTAGTCATTACTCCTCAAAATGTTTACAGTTCAACGTGGCACAGGACTCTTCCTGAGAACTCGTTGGTAAAAGGCAGCCTTGGGACATGCCCCCCATCTCCCTATATTTCCCTATTGTATCCTATTTCTTCCATCTGTTCACAATAAAATACCCACTTTTTTTTTCAACTTCACCAAAGTAAACATCTGGCCAGTAATAATGACTATGGCTTTTTCACCCTCTCCTTCTCCCTTCTCCTCATCCCTCCCCCTTTTCCTTTTGCTCAATTTACCCAACGTCCCCCCAAGGGGTTTGGCAGGATTAGAAGAATAGAGAATGGGACAGAGAGAGAGAGAGAGAGAGGGAGGTTTTGAACCATGAGTTTCTCTGGCACGAGCCTGTGTAGCTATCATGTCTGCTCAAAGTAGATATACTGTACTGTATTTTTGGCACTGGATTTTCTGAAGCACAGAATAGAAAAAACTCCCATGTGAGACAGTGACCTAGATTTCCCAACAGCTAACAACACGCCTGAAAAGTGGCAGCATAAAAATAACCGAAAAGGTGCCTACATTATAACCTAATCTGGTCTCAGATCTGTTTGTGCTGTCTTGCCAACTCCTAGGGTCAATTGGCAAGACAGCACAAACACATCCTAGGACCAGGCTACCTATATCCAAATAGAAGATGATCGTCTACTGACAAGACACCAACTAAATTCTGGCATCAAACATTTATAAGTTTCCAATTGGAATGTCATTTCTATTTAAATTTCTACTGGTTCTCTTGTTCCTGGTAGTGTCTTGTGGTGTCTACTGGTTCTGTTCCTGGTAGTGTCTTGTGGTGTCTACTGGTCTCTTGTTTCTGGTAGTGTCTTTATGGTGTCTACTGGTTCTCTTGTTCATAGTAGTGTCTACTGGTTCTCTTGTACCTAGTAGTGTCTACTGGTTCTCTTGTTCCCGGTAGTGTCTTGTGGTGTCTACCGGTTCTCTTGTTCCTGGTAGTGTCTTGTGGTGTCTAATGGTTATCTTGTTCCTGGTAGTATCTTGTGGTGTCTACTGGTTATCTTGATCCTGGTAGTGTCTTGTGGTGTCTACTGGTTCTCTTGTTCCTGGTAGTGTCTTGTGGTGTCTACTGGTTCTCTTGTTCCTGGTAGTGTCTTGTGGTGTCTACAGGTTCTCTTGTTCCTGGTAGTGTCTTGTGGTGTCTACTGGTTCTTTGTTGCTGGTAGTGTCTTATGGTGTCTACTGGTTCTTTGTTCATAGTAGTGTCTACTGGTTCTCTCGTTCCTGGTAGTGTCTTGTGGTGTCTACTGGTTATCTTGTTCCAGGTAGTGTCTTGTGGTGTCTACTGGTTCTCTTGTTCCTAGTAGAGTCTTGTGGTGTCTACTGGTTCCAAGGTCGGTCAGCCAGACTGATTTGGTAATGGAAGCACATGACAGTTGCATAACAGGTTTGTGTATACTGTAACTCTAACCAGAGATGCAGTGATAGTATTACAGCAATGGGGCAACAGACTCAATCAGAACAGTTAGTCAGAGCTTCAGCCAGTCTGTCGATGGGTCCAAAATGGCTCGCAGGAGGAAGTGCAGTGCACTACTTTTGACCAGGACCCATTGAGCTCAGGTCAAAAGGAGTGCACTGTGTAGGGAATAGGGTGACATTTTGGGACAAACTGTCACAAATACACAACATAACTAGAGGAGAGAACAAGAAAGAGATCTAGAAGAGAGAGAACAAAGAGATAGACAGGATGGGATACAGGGAAAGAGAGCACAATGGGGATGGAGAGATATGGGGAAAAACCGAAAGAGAGACAAAATAAATGAGGAAGCACCCGAGAGAAAGTATACCAGTCTAGAAGGTACCAGTCTAGAATGTATACCAGTCTAGAAGGTATACCAGTCTAGAAGGTATACTAGTCTAGAAGGTATACCAGTCTAGAAGGTATACAGTTTAGAAGGTGTACCAGCTTAGAAGGTATACCAGTCTAGAAGGTGTACCAGTTTAGAAGGTATACCAGTTTATAAGGTGTACCAGTCTAGAAGGTATACCAGTCTAGAAGGTATACCAGTCTAGAAGGTGTACCAGTCTAGAAAGTGTACCAGTCTAGAAGGTACCAGTCTAGAAAGTATACCAGTCTAGAAGGTATACCAGTCTAGAAGGTGTACCAGTCTAGAAGGTATACCAGTCTAGAAAGTATACCAGTCTATGCTAGTGTGTGCCCTGCAGCCCAATGTGGGCACTACAGGACATGGGTACATGACAATCTTAATCAAATAAACAACCATCCTCAGGTCATGCCAAAAGCCTACCAGCAGTCTGTGACACCTAATTATCATGACCATGAGAAATTCAATCTGCACCCCTATTCCCATTTGATTTAAAGAAATGTGTGTGTG
Organism: Oncorhynchus gorbuscha; assembly: GCF_021184085.1. NCBI lineage: Eukaryota > Metazoa > Chordata > Actinopteri > Salmoniformes > Salmonidae > Oncorhynchus > Oncorhynchus gorbuscha. Next base: position 4,040 of record NW_025752313.1, on the reverse strand, counting down.
CGTGTGTGTGTGTGAGAGAGGGAGAGAGAGAGTGTTAGTGTGTGTGTGAGAGAGAGAGAGAGAGAGAGAGAGAGAGAGAGAGAGAGAGAGAGAGAGAGAGAGAGAGAGAGAGAGAGAGAGAGAGAGAGAGAGAGAGAGAGAGAGAGAGAGAGTTAGTGTGTGATTGTCCCTTGTGGTGCTGATGCATTTTCTTTCAAAGCCTCCCTGCCTCACTTCATTAACTTATGGTGATTGTTGAGCCACGCACGCACGCGCACGCACACACACACACACACACACACACACACACACACACACACACACACACACACACACACACACACACACACACACACACACACACACACACACACACACACACACACACACACACACACACACACACACACACACACACACACACACACACAGGACAGTAGAGCAGAACCACCTAAGTGGCTGATTGATTACTTCATTAGAGGAGACACACTCCAATAGAGACAGACAGAAAGACAGGCAGGCAGGCAAACACAGAAAAACAGAAAACAGAGAGACCGACAGAGAAACACAGAGAGACAGACAGAGAAAACAGAGGACACAGAGAGACACAGAGAGAAAAACAGAGACACTGTCATCGTTCTGACCTTTATTTCCTTTGTTTTGTCTTTATTTAGTATGGTCAGGCGTGAGTTGTGGTGGGCAGTCTACAGTGCCTTGCGAAAGTATTCGGCCCCTTGAACTTTGCAACCTGCCACATTTCAGGCTTCAAACATAAAGATATAAAACTGTATTTTTTGTGAAGAATCAACAACAAGTGGGACACAATCATGAAGTGGAACGACATTTATTGGATATTTCAAACTTTAACAAATCAAAAACTGAAAAATTGGGCGTGCAAAAATTATTCAGCCCCCTTAAGTTAATACTTTGTAGCGCTCACCTTTGCTGCGATTACAGCTGTAAGTCGCTTGGGGTATGTCTCTATCAGTTTTGCACATCGAGAGACTGAATTTTTCCCATTCCTCCTTGCAAAACAGCTTGAGCTCAGTGAGGTTGGATGGAGAGCATTTGTGAACAGCAGTTTTCAGTTCTTTCCACAGATTCTCGATTGATTCAGGTCTGACTTTGACTTGGCCATTCTAACACCTGATATGTTTATTTTTGAACCATTCCATTGTAGATTTTGCTTTATGTTTTGATCATTGTCTTGTTGGAAGACAAATCTCCGTCCAGTCTCAGGTCTTTGCAGACTCCATCAGGTTTTCTTCCAGAATGGTCCTGCATTTGGCTCCATCCATCTTCCCATCAATTTTAACCATCTTCCCTGTCCCTGCTGAAGAAAAGCAGGCCCAAACCATGATGCTGCCACCACCATGTTTGACAGTGGGGATGGTGTGTTCAGGGTGATGAGCTGTGTTGCTTTTACGCCAAACATAACGTTTGCATTGTTGCCAAAAGTTCAATTTTGGTTTCATCTGACCAGAGCACATTCTTCCACATGTTTGCTGTGTCTCCCAGGTGGCTTGTGGCAAACTTTAAACAACACTTTTTATGGATATCTTTAAGAAATGGCTTTCTTCTTGCCACTCTTCCATAAAGGCCAGATTTGTGCAATATACGACTGATTGTTGTCCTATGGACAAAGTCTCCCCACCTCAGCTGTAGATCTCTGCAGTTCATCCAGAGTGACATGGGCATCTTGGCTGCATCTCTGATCAGTCTCTCCTTGTATGAGCTGAAAGTTTAGAGGACGGCCAGGTCTTGGTAGATTTGCAGTGGTCTGATACTCCTTCCATTTCAATATTATCGCTTGCACAGTGCTCCTTGGGATGTTTAAAGCTTGGGAAATCTTTTTTGTATCCAAATCCGCTTTAAACTTCACAACAGTATTCCTCGGACCTGCCTGGTGTGTTCCTTGTTCTTCATGATGCTCTCTGCGCTTTTAACGGACCTCTGAGACTATCACAGTGCAGGTGCATTTATACGGAGACTTGATTACACACAGGTGGATTGTATTTATCATCATTAGTCATTTAGGTCAAAATTGATCATTCAGAGATCCTCACTGAAGTTCTGGAGAGAGTTTGCTGCACTGAAAGTAAAGGGGCTGGAATAATTTTGCACGCCCAATTTTTCCGTTTTTGATTTGTTAAAAAGTTTGAAATATCCAATAAATGTCGCTCCACTTCATGATTGTGTCCCACTTGTTGTTGATTCTTCACAAAATACAGTTTTATATCTTTATGTTTGAAGCCTGGGAAATGTGGGCAAAAGGTCGCAAAGTTCAAGGGGGCCGAATACTTTCGCAAGGCACTGTATGTGTGTTTTTATGTTGGGTTTTGAGTTCAGCCTAGTATGGTTTTCAATCAGAGGCAGGTGTCGTTAGTTGTCTCTGATTAATTTTACTAGGTAGCCTGGGGTTTCACTTTGAGTGGTGGGTGTTTGTTTTCCATGTGTGTGTTTGTTGCCACACGGTACTGTTGGTTTCTTTGCCTGCTTCACGTTTATTGTTTTGTAGTGTTCAGTTTATGTCTTTAAATAAACGTTATGGACACTTACCACGCTGCGCATTGGTCCTCCTCTCTTCTCCCGAGGACGACCGTTACAGAAACACCCACCAACAAAGGACCAAGCAGCGTGGTAACAGGCAGCAGCAGCAGCGGCAAAGAACACAGGACTCCTGGACTTGGGAGGAGATTCTGACAGCAAAGGACCCTGGGCACAGCCAGGGAATATCGCTGCCCCAAAGCAGAGCTGGAGGCAGCGAAGGCAGAGAGGCACTGGCATGAGGAGGCAGCACGGCGGCGCGGGCTGGAAGCCCGCGAGGCAGCCCCAAAATTTCTTTGGGGGGCACTTGGGGAGTGTGGCGAAGCCAGGTAGGAGACCTGCGCCAACCTCCCGTGCTTACCGGAGAGAGAGGGACCGGGCAGGCACCGTGTTGCGGTGGAGCACACAGTTTCCCAGTGCTTGTGCATAGCCAGCGGTACATTCCAGCTCCTCATCGGCCGGGCTAGAGGGCATCAAGCCAGGTGCCATGAAGCCGGCTCTACGCATCTGGTCTCCAGTGTGTCTCCTCGGGCCGGGCGTACATGGCACCAGCCCGATGCATGTGGTGTCCCCCGGAGCCTCCGCCAGCACAGCCCAGTGCGGGCTATTCCACCTTGCTGCACTGGCCTGGCTACGGGGAGCATTCAACCAGGTATAGCTGGGCAGGCCTCGGTGCTCGAAGAGCTCCAGTGCGCCTGCACGGTCCGGTCTCACCCAGTGCCACCTCCACGCACCAAAGCCCTCAGCTGGCAGCTCCCGCCTCCAGGCTGTCTCTCCTGTTTTCTCCCTACAGATGCTCCTCGCCTGTCCAGCGCCGGCCAGAGTCTCCCCGTCTGTCCTGAGCCGCTAGAGTCCCCCGGCCTGTCCTGAGCCGCTAGAGTCTCCCGCCTGTCCTGAGCCGCCAGAGTCTCCCGTCTGTCCTGAGCCGCCAGAGTCTCCCGTCTGTCCTGAGCCGCCAGAGTCTCCCGCCTGTCCTGAGCCGCCAGAGTCTCCCGTCTGTCCATGAGCCGCTAGAGTCTCCCGTCTGTCCTGAGCCGCTAGAGTCTCCCCGTCTGTCCTGAGCCGCTCAGAGTCTCCCGCTCTGTCCTGGAGCCGCCAGAGTCTCCTGCTCTGTCCTGAGCCGCCAGAGTCTCCCGTCTGTCCTGAGCCGCCAGAGTCTCCCCGTCTGTCCTGAGCCGCCAGAGTCTCCCCGTCTGTCCTGAGCCGCCAGAGTCTCCCTTGCCCGCCCTGGAGCCGCCAGAGTCTCCCATCTGTCTCAGGAGCCAGCCGTGCCTGTCTCGGGCTGCCAGAGCCGCCAGTCAGCCAGGACGCCGCCAGTCTGTCCTGGGCCGCCAGAGCCGCCAGTCGACCAGGAGCCGCCAGTCAACCAGGGACCCGCCAGTCAGCCAGGAGCTGCCAGGAGCCGCTCGGGCCAGCCAGGCGATGCCAGAGCCGCCCCTTACTCCGGAGCCTCCGGCCTGTCCGGCGCTGCCGCAGTCTCCCGCCTGTCCTGGCGCCAGCCGGAATTCTCCGTC
>NW_025752312.1:10000-12914 GCF_021184085.1 Oncorhynchus gorbuscha | reverse complement strand
GCCAGGACCGCCAGTACCGCCAGGACCGTCAGGACCGCCAGACCGCCAGACCGCTACGCCAGGACCGCCAGACCGCCAGTATCGCCAGACCGCCACGCCAGACCGGCTGGCACCGCCACGTCAGGGACCGTCAGTACCGCCAGTACCGGCCAGTACCGCCAGTACCATCAGGACCGCCACGCCAGACTGTCAGTACCGGCCAGTACGCCAGGACCGTCACGCCAGGACCGCCAGTACCGTCAGTACCGCCAGGACCGGCCAGTACCGCCAGTATCAGTGCCAGACCGTCAGACCGCAAGTACCATCAGTATCGCCAGTACCGCAGTACCGCACAGATGTATTGACTAAGTCGCCTGGAGAACAGCAGACTGATAAATGACCAATATGTAAAAGGTCAAAACAGACAGGGTAGCACATGAAGGTATCTAGCAAAGAACGGATGTAAGACTAAAGTTATTCAGCATTAAATAAATGATCCAGAAAGATTGTGATAGTCTATAGGCCAACAGATGTGTGGGCGAAACAGGAGACTATGTAGCTGTACTGTAGACTATGTAGTTATACTGTAGACTATGTAGTTATACTGTAGACTATGTAGCTGTACTGTAGACTATGTAGTTATATTGTATTGTACTGTAGACTATGTAGTTATATTGTACTGTACTGTAGACTATGTAGTTATATTGTACTGTACTGTAGACTATGTAGTTATATTGTACTGTACTGTAGACTATGTAGTTATATTGTAGACTATGTAGCTGTACTGTAGACTATGTAGTTATATTGTACTGTACTGTAGACTATGTAGTTATACTGTAGACTATGTAGCTGTACTGTAGACTATGTAGTTATACTGTAGACTATGTAGTTATACTGTAGACTATGTAGTTATACTGTAGACTATGTAGTTGTACTGTAGACTATGTAGTTATACTGTAGACTATGTAGCTGTACTGTAGACTATGTAGCTGTACTGTAGACTATGTAGTTATACTGTAGACTATGTAGCTGTACTGTAGACTATGTAGCTGTACTGTAGACTATGTAGTTATACTGTAGACTATGTAGTTATACTGTAGACTATGTAGTTATACTGTAGACTATGTAGCTGTACTGTAGACTATGTAGCTGTACTGTAGACTATGTAGTTCTACTGTAGACTATGTAGTTGTACTGTAGACTATGTAGCTGTACTGTAGACTATGTAGTTATACTGTAGACTATGTAGTTATACTGTAGACTATGTAGCTGTACTGTAGACTATGTAGTTATACTGTAGACTATGTAGTTGTACTGTAGACTATGTAGCTGTACTGTAGACTATGTAGTTATACTGTAGACTATGTAGTTATACTGTAGACTATGTAGTTATACTGTAGACTATGTAGTTGTACTGTAGACTATGTAGTTATACTGTAGACTATGTAGTTATACTGTAGACTATGTAGTTGTACTGTAGACTATGTAGCTATACTGTAGACTATGTAGTTATATTGTAGACTATGTAGCTGTACTGTAGACTATGTAGCTGTACTGTAGACTATGTAGTTATATTGTAGACTATGTAGCTGTACTGTAGACTATGTAGTTGTACTGTAGACTATGTAGTTATACTGTAGACTATGTAGCTGTACTGTAGACTATGTAGCTATACTGTAGACTATGTAGTTGTACTGTAGACTATGTAGCTGTACTGTAGACTATGTAGTTATACTGTAGACTATGTAGTTATATTGTAGACTATGTAGCTGTACTGTAGACTATGTAGTTATATTGTAGACTATGTAGCTGTACTGTAGACTATGTAGCTATACTGTAGACTATGTAGTTATACTGTAGACTATGTAGTTATATTGTAGACTATGTAGCTGTACTGTAGACTATGTAGCTGTACTGTAGACTATGTAGCTATACTGTAGACTATGTAGTTATACTGTAGACTATGTAGTTGTACTGTAGACTATGTAGTTATACTGTAGACTATGTAGCTGTACTGTAGACTATGTAGTTGTACTGTAGACTATGTAGTTATACTGTAGACTATGTAGTTATACTGTAGACTATGTAGTTGTACTGTAGACTATGTAGCTGTACTGTAGACTATGTAGCTGTACTGTAGACTATGTAGCTGTATTGTAGACTATGTAGTTGTACTGTAGACTATGTAGTTATACTGTAGACTATGTAGCTATACTGTAGACTATGTAGTTATACTGTAGACTATGTAGTTATATTGTACTGTACTGTAGACTATGTAGTTGTACTGTAGACTATGTAGCTATACTGTAGACTATGTAGTTGTACTGTAGACTATGTAGCTATACTGTAGACTATGTAGTTATATTGTAGACTATGTAGCTGTACTGTAGACTATGTAGCTGTACTGTAGACTATGTAGTTATACTGTAGACTATGTAGTTATATTGTAGACTATGTAGCTGTACTGTAGACTATGTAGCTGTACTGTAGACTATGTAGTTATACTGTAGACTATGTAGCTGTACTGTAGACTATGTAGCTATACTGTAGACTATGTAGTTGTACTGTAGACTATGTAGTTGTACTGTAGACTATGTAGCTGTACTGTAGACTATGTAGTTATACTGTAGACTATGTAGTTATATTGTAGACTATGTAGCTGTACTGTAGACTATGTAGCTGTACTGTAGACTATGTAGCTGTACTGTAGACTATGTAGTTATACTGTAGACTATGTAGCTGTACTGTAGACTATGTAGCTGTACTGTAGACTATGTAGTTGTACTGTAGACTATGTAGTTATACTGTAGACTATGTAGCTATACTGTAGACTATGTAGTTATATTGTACTGTACTGTAGACTATGTAGTTGTACTGTAGACTATGTAGCTATACTGTAGACTATGTAGCTGTACTGTAGACTATGTAGTTGTAC
>NW_025752312.1:0-5000 GCF_021184085.1 Oncorhynchus gorbuscha | reverse complement strand
GCATGTGTTTCAGACATAAGGAAGTGGATGGCTGCAAACTTTCTACTATTAAACTCGGACAAAACAGAGATGCTTGTTCTAGGTCCCAAGAAACAAAGAGATCTTCTGTTGAATCTGACAATTAATCTTAATGGTTGTACAGTCGTCTCAAATAAAACTGTGAAGGACCTCGGCGTTACTCTGGACCCTGATCTCTCTTTTGAAGAACATATCAAGACCATTTCGAGGACAGCTTTTTTCCATCTACGTAACATTGCAAAAATCAGAAACTTTCTGTCCAAAAATGATGCAGAAAAATTAATCCATGCTTTTGTCACTTCTAGGTTAGACTACTGCAATGCTCTATTTTCCGGCTACCGGATAAAGCACTAAATAAACTTCAGTTAGTGCTAAATACGGCTGCTAGAATCCTGACTAGAACCAAAAAATTTGATCATATTACTCCAGTGCTAGCCTCTCTACACTGGCTTCCTGTCAAAGCAAGGGCTGATTTCAAGGTTTTACTGCTAACCTACAAAGCATTACATGGGCTTGCTCCTACCTACCTCTCTGATTTGGTCCTGCCGTACATACCTATCGTACGCTACGGTCACAAGACGCAGGCCTCCTAATTGTCCTAGAATTTCTAAGCAAACAGCTGGAGGCAGGGCTTTCTCCTATAGAGCTCCATTTTTATGGAACGGTCTGCCTACCCATGTCAGAGACGCAAACTCGGTCTCAACCTTTAAGTCTTTACTGAAGACTCATCTCTTCAGTGGGTCATATGATTGAGTGTAGTCTGGCCCAGGAGTGGGAAGGTGAACGGAAAGGCTCTGGAGCAACGAACCGCCCTTGCTGTCTCTGCCTGGCCGGTTCCCCTTTTTCCACTGGGATTCTCTGCCTCTAACCCTGTTACGGGGGCTGAGTCACTGGCTTGCTGGGGCTCTCTCGTGCCGTCCCTGGGGGGGATGCGTCACCTGGGTGGGTTGATTCACTGTTGTGGTCGGCCTGTCTGGGTTCCCCCACCCCTTGGGTTGTACCGTGTCGGAGATCTTTGTGGGCTATACTCGGCCTTGTCTCAGGATGGTAGTTGGTGGTTGAAGATTTCCCTCTAGTGGTGTGGGGGCTGTGCTTTGGCAAAGTGGGTGGGGTTATATCCTTCCTGTTTGGCCCTGTCCGAGGGTGTCCTCGGATGGGGCCACAGTGTCTCCTGACCCCTCCTGTCTCAGCCTCCAGTATTTATGCTGCAGTAGTTTATGTGTCGGGGCTGGGGTCAGTTTGTTTATCTGGAGTACTTCTCCTGTCCTATTCGGTGTCCTGTGTAAATCTAAGTGTGCGTTCTCTAATTCTCTCCTTCTCTCTTTCTTTCTCTCTCGGAGGACCTGAGCCCTAGAACCATGCCCCAGGACTACCTGACATGATGACTCCTTGCTGTCCCCAGTCCACCTGGCCATGCTGCTGCTCCAGTTTCAACTGGCCCCCTAGGACCATGTCCCAGGACTACCTGACATGAGGACTCCTTGCTGTCCCCAGTCCACCTGGCCATGCTCCTGCTCCAGTTTCAACTGTTCTGCCTTACTATTATTCAACCATGCTGGTCATTTATGAACATTTGAACATCTTGGCCACGTTCTGTTATAATCTCCACCTGGCACAGCCAGAAGAGGACTGGCCACCCCACATATGCTCTCTCTAATTCTCTCTTTCTTTCTCTCTCTCTCGGAGGACCTGAGCCCTAGGACCGTGCCCCAGGACTACCTGACATGATGGCTCCTTGCTGTCCCCAGTCCATCTGACTGTGCTGCTGCTCCAGTTTCAACTGTTCTGCCTTATTATTATTTGACCATGCTGGTCATTTATGAACATTTGAACATCTTGGTCATGTTCTGTTATAATCTCTACCGGTACAGCCAGAAGAGGGACTGGCCACCCCACATAGCCCGGTTCCTCTCTAGGTTTCTTCCTAGGTTTTGGCCTTTCTAGGGAGTTTTTTCTAGCCACCGTGCTTTTTACACCTGCATTGTTTGCTGTTTGGGGTTTTAGGCTGGGTTTTCTGTACAGCACTTTGAGATATCAGCTGATGTACGAAGGGCTATATAAATAAATTTGATTTGATTTGATTCACATACAGTGCCTTGCAAAGTATTCTGCCCCCTTGAATCCTGCGACCTTTGCCACATTTCAGGCTTCAAACATAAAGATATAAAACTGTATTTTTGTGAAGAATCAACAATAAGTGGGACACAATCATGAGTGGAACGACATTTATTGCATATTTCAAACTTTTTTAACAAATCAAAAACTGAAAAATTGGGCGTGCAAAATTATTCAGCCCCCTTAAGTTAATACTTTGTAGCGCCACCTTTGCTGCGATTACAGCTGTAAGTCGCTGGGGTATGTCTCTATCAGTTTGCACATCGAGAGACTGAATTTTTTTCCCATTCCTCCTTGCAAACAGCTCGAGCTCAGTGAGGTTGGATGGAGAGCATTTGTTAACAGCAGTTTTCAGTTCTTTCCACAGATTCTCGATTGATTCAGGTCTGACTTTGACTTGGCCATTCTAACACCTGGATATGTTTATTTTTGAACCATTCCATTGTAGATTTTGCTTTATGTTTTTGGATCATTGTCTTGTTGGAAGACAAATCTCCTGGCCCCAGTCTCAGGTCTTTTGCAGACTCCATCAGGTTTTCTTCCAGAATGGTCCTGTATTTGGCTCCACCCATCTTCCCATCAATTTAAACCATCTTCCCTGTCCCTGCTGAAGAAAAGCAGGCCCAAACCATGATGCTGCCATCACCATGTTTGACAGTGGGGATGGTGAGTTCAGGGTGATGAGCTGTGTTGCTTTTACGCCAAACATAACGTTTTGCATTGTTGCCAAATAGTTCCATTTTGGTTTCATCTGACCAGAGCACCTTCTTCCACATGTTTGGTGTGTCTCCCAGGTGGCTTGTGGCAAACTTTAAACAACACTTTTTATGGATATCTTTAAGAAATGGCTTTCTTCTTGCCACTCTTCCATAAAGGCCAGATTTGTGCAATATACGACTGATTGTTGTCCCTTGGACAGAGTCTCCCACCTCAGCTGTAGATCTTTGCAGTTCATCCAGAGTGATCATGGGCCTCTTGGCTGCATCTCTGATCAGTCTTCTCCTTGTATGAGCTGAAAGTTTAGAGGGACGGCCAGGTCTTGGTAGATTTGCAGTGGTCTGATACTCCTTCCATTTCAATAGTATCGCTTGCACAGTGCTCCTTGGGATGTTTAAAGCTTGGGAAATCTTTTTGTATCCAAATCCGGCTTTAAACTTCTTCACAACAGTATCTCTGACCTGCCTGGTGTGTTACTTGTTCTTCATGATGCTCTCTGCGCTTTTAACGGACCTCTGAGACTATCACAGTGCAGGTGCATTTATACGGAGACTTGATTACACACAGGTGGATTGTATTTATCATCATTAGTCATTTAGGTCAACATTGGATCATTCAGAGATCCTCACTGAACTTCTGGAGAGAGTTTGCTGCACTGAAAGTAAAAGGGGCTGAATAATTTTGCACGCCTAATTTTTCAGTTTTTGATTTGTTAAAAAGTTGAAATATCAATAAATGTTGTTCCACTTCATGATTGTGTCCCACTTGTTGTTGATTCTTCACAAAAAAATACAGTTTTATATCTTTATGTTTGAAGCCTGAAATGTGGCAAAAGGTCGCAAAGTTCAAAGGGGCCGAATACTTTCGCAAGACACTGTAGTTCAAGTAACAGACTCATCTCAACATCAACTGTTCAGAGGAGACTGATTTTATATTTTTGGTTCCAACCGTTGTGTCTTTGTGAGACACAGAGTAGGTGAACGGAAGATCTCCGCATGTGTGGTTCCCACTGTGAAGCATGGAGGAGGAGGAGGTGTGTGGTTCCCACTGTGAAGCATGGAGGAGGAGGAGGTGTGTGGTTCCCACTGTGAAGCATGGAAAAGGAGGAGGTGTGTGGATCCCACTGTGAAGCACGGAGGAGGAGGAGGTGTGATGGTTCTTTGCTGGTGACACTGTCTGTAATTCATTTAGAATTCAAGGCACACTTAACCAGCATGGCTACCACCGCATTCTGCAGGGATACACTATCACATCTGGTTTGCGCTTTGTGGGACTATCATTTGTTTTTCAACAGGACAATGATCCAACAGACCTCCAGGCTGTGTAAGAGCTATTTGACCAAGAAGGAGAGTGGATTGGATTGTGCTGCATCAGATGACCTGGCCTCCACAATCACCCAACCTCAACCCAATTGAGATGGTTTGGGACGAGTTGGACCGCAGAGTTAAGGAAAAGCAGCCAACAAATGCCCAGCATATGTGGGAACTCCTTCAAGACTATTGGTCAAGCATTCCAGGTGAAGCTGCTTGAGAGAATATTTTTAAATATAAATAGGTAGGCCAGTTGAGAACAAGTTCTCCTTTACAACTGCGACCTCATCAAGATAAAGCAAAGCAGTGCAACAAAAACAAACAACACAGAGTTACACATAAACAAACGTACAGTCAATAACACAAAAGGAAAATCTATGTACAGTGTGTGCAAATATAGAAGAGTAGGGAGGTAGGCTAAAATAGGCCATAGAGGTGAAAATAATTACAATTTAGCATTAACACTGGAGTGATGGATGTGCAGATGATGATGTGCAAGTAGAGATACTGGGGTGCAAGAGGGTAAGTAATAATATGGGGATGAGGTAGTTGGGTGGGCTATTTACAGATGGGCTGTGTACAGGTGCAGTGATCTGTGACCTGCTCTGACAGCTGATGCTTACAGTTAGTGAGGGAGATATGAGTCTCCAGCTTCAGTGATTTCTGCTATTTGTTCCAGTCATTTGCAGCAGAGAACTGGAAGGAAAGGAGGCCAAAGGAAGTGTTGGCTTTGGGGATGACCAGTGAAATATACCTGCTGGAGCGCATGCTACAGGTGGGTGTTGCTATGGTGACCAGTGAGCTGATTGAGCTCGGTGGTGTTGCTATGTGACCAGTGAA
>NW_025752311.1:2500-12915 GCF_021184085.1 Oncorhynchus gorbuscha | reverse complement strand
GATCAGTAATATATCATTATAATAACAGATCAGTAATATATCTCTAGCTCTACAGGAAGAAGAAATGTTACCCAACCCTGCTCTACAGGAAGAAGAAATGTTACCCAACCCTGCTCTACAGGAAGAAGAAATGTTACCCAACCCTGCTCTACAGGAAGAAGAAATGTTACCCAACCCTGCTCTACAGGAAGAAGAAATGTTACCCAACCCTGCTCTACAGGAAGAAGAAATGTTACCCAACCCTGCTCTACAGGAAGAAGAAATGTTACCCAACCCTGCTCTACAGGAAGAAGAAAGAGTTGGGCCGGTTAATATGGTTTGTGTTAGTATCTGTTGAAGGGTTGGTGTTAGTATCTGCTGAAGGTTGGAGTTAGCATCTGCTGAAGGCTGGGTGTTAGCATCTGCTGAAGGCTGGGGCTAGGCATCTGCTGTTATTTATGTTGTATCTGGTGAAGGCTGGTGTTAGCATCTGTTGAAGGGTTGGGGTTAGTATCTGGTGAAGGGTTGGTGTTAGTATCTGGTGAAGGGTTGGTGTTAGTATCTGTTGAAGGGTTGGTGTTAGTATCTGGTGAAGGGTTGGTGTTAGTAACTGTTGAAGGGTTGGTGTTAGTAACTGCTGAAGGGTTGGTGTTAGTATCTGCTGAAGGGTTGGGGTTAGTATCTGGTGAAGGGTCAGGGTTAGTATCTGTTGAAGGGTTGGTGTTAGTATCTGTTGAAGGGTTGGTGTTAGTATCTGGTGAAGGGTTGGGGTTAGTAACTGTTGAAGGGTTGGTGTTAGTAACTGTTGAAGGGTTGGTGTTAGTATCTGTTGAAGGGTTGGGGTTAGTATCTGGTGAAGGGTTGGGGTTAGTATCTGTTGAAGGGTTGGTGTTAGTATCTGGTGAAGGGTTGGGGTTAGTATCTGTTGAAGGGTTGGTGTTAGTATCTGGTGAAGGGTTGGTGTTAGTATCTGTTGAAGGGTTGGTGTTAGTATCTGTTGAAGGGTTTGTGTTAGTATCTGTTGAAGGGTTGGGGTTAGTAACTGTTGAAGGGTTGGTGTTAGTATCTGTTGAAGGGTTGGTGTTAGTATCTGTTGAAGGGTTGGTGTTAGTAACTGTTGAAGGGTTGGTGTTAGTATCTGTTGAAGGGTTGGGGTTAGTAACTGTTGAAGGGTTGGTGTTAGTATCTGTTGAAGGGTTTGTGTTAGTATATGGGCCAGAACTGTTGAACGGTTTGGGTTAGTAACCCTTGACCCCGACGATGGCGTGTCTAACAGCCAAGTGATTCCACATCAGATACAGCCGTACCTTTAGTCTCCTTGATGACGATGGCATTGAGGAGACCCTTCCCCCGGACGATGGGGACGATCTCTTTAGGAAGCTTCGACAGTTCTGACCTCAGCAACTGGCCCATCTTCTCAGCGTTCTCCGCCAGCTTCTCTTCCTCCAGAACCTGTCAGGGAGGACAACGTACTGTTAGAAGAGGTTAGCCTCTCTACTGTATATAACCTCTCTACTTACTATTAGAGGAGGCCTGTTACTACCTCAAATCAGCCCCTCTACTGTATATAGCCCCTCTGCTGTATATAGCCCCTCTGCTGTATATAGCCCCTCTGCTGTATATAGCCCCTCTGCTGTATATAGCCCCTCTGCTGTATATAGCCCCTCTGCTGTATATAGCCCCTCTGCTGTATATAGCCCCTCTGCTGTATATAGCCCCTCTGCTGTATATAGCCCCTCTACTGTATATAGCCTCTCTACTGTATATAGCCTCTCTACTGTATATAGCCTCTCTACTGTATATAGCCTCTCTACTGTATATAGCCTCTCTACTGTATATAGCCTCTCTACTGTATATAGCCTCTCTACTGTATATAGCCTCTCTACTGTATATAGCCTCTCTACTGTATATAGCAATCACTCAGAGGAGATAGGATGGTCCCACCCACTGCTTTGAAGTACTCTCATCTGTCTGTTGCTCTGGGGAGTATCCCATCTTACTAAACCAGCTAGTCAGATACAGTACCCATCTGTCTGTTACTCTGGGGAGTATCCAGTCTTACTAAACCAGCTAGTCAGATACAGTACCCATCTGTCTGTTACTCTGGGGAGTATCCAGTCTTACTAAACCAGCTAGTCAGATACAGTACTCTCATCTGTATGTTGCTCTGGGGAGTATCCCATCTTACTAAACCAGCTAGCCAGATATGATGACTTGACTGCTTGAAGGAATTAATGAGACACTACATGGCCACAAAGTGCTGGTCCAATATCTCAAACAAAAACCATGGGCATTAATATGGAGTCGGTCCCCCCGTTGCTGCTACAACAGCCTCCACTCTTCTGGGAAGGCCTTCCACTAGATGTTGGAACATTGCTGCTATAACAGCCTCCACTATTCTGGGAAGGCTTTCCACTAGATGTTGGAACATTGCTGCTATAACAGCCTCCACTCTTCTGGGAAGGCCTTCCACTAGATGTTGGAACATTGCTGTTATAACAGCCTCCACTCTTCTGGGAAGGCCTTCCACTAGATGTAGGAACATTGCTGCTATAACAGCCTCCACTATTCTGGGAAGGCTTTCCACTAGATGTTGGAATATTGCTGATGGGGACTTTAGCATTAGTGAGGTTGGGTACTGATGTTGGGCGAATAGGCCCGGCTCGCAGTCGGTGTTCCAATTCATCCCAAACTTGTTTGATGGAGTTGAGGTCAGGGCTCTGTGCAGGCCAGTCAAGTTCTTCCACACCTACCTCGACAAACCATTTCTGTATGGACCTCACTTTGTGCACTGGGGCATTGTAATGCTGAAACGAGGAAAGGGCCTTCAGCCAACTGTTGCCACAAAGCACAGAATCGTCTAGAACGGCTTTGTATGCTGAAGCGTTAAGATTTCCCTTCACTGGAACTAAGGGACCCGAACCATGAAAAACAGTCCATTATTCCTCCTCCACCAAACTTTACAGTTGGCACTATGCATTGGGGCAGGTAGCGTTCTCCTGACATCCGCCAAACTCTGTTTTGTCCGTCGGACTGCCAATGGTGAAGCGTAATTGGCATTGCACATGGTGATCTTAGGCTTGTGTGCGGCTGCTCTGCCATGGAAACCCATTTCATGAAGCTCCCGACTAACAGTTGTTGTGCTGATGTTGCTTCCAGAGGCAGTTTGGAACTCGGTAGTGAGTGTTGCAACAGAGGACAAACTATATTTACGCTCTTCAGCACTTGGCGTGCCTGTTCTGTGAGCTTGTGTGGCCTACCACTTCGCGGCTGAGCCGTTGTTGCTCCTAGACGTGTCCACAATAACAGCACTTACAATTCACCAGGGCGGCACAAGCAGGGCAAAAAGTTTACGAACTGACTTGTTGGAAAGGTGGCATCCTATGACAGTGCCACGTTGAAAGTCTCTGAGCTCTTCCGTAAGGCCATTCTACTGACAGTGTTTGTCTATGGAGATTGCATGGCTGTGTGCTTGATTTTACACACCTGTCAGCAACGACTGTGGCTGAAATAGCCGAATCCACTCATTTGAAGGGTCGTCCACATACTTCTGACCATGCAGTATACGTGACTGCCCGGACTGATGGATGGTAGAAGGAGTCACCCAAGACATCCAGCCCAGCCAAAGCTAAAAGGATGAACGGTAGGAGGAGTCACCCAAGCTCTCCGACTTAGCCAAAGCTAAAAGGATGGATGGTAGAAGGAATCACCCAAGACATCCAGCCTAGCCAAAGCTAAAGTGGGACTGTTGTTTCTTCAATGTGTCCATGTTTGAATCTATACCTCCGTTTTGGATTTGTCCACATTATTAAGTGTGCGGGGGTCTCCATCTCTCCTAATGTTTGAATCTGTCCATAGCCAAATTACTAACTAGCTGAATCTGTCCATAGCCAAATTACTAACTAGCTAGCTAACTAGCTGAATCTGTCCATAGCCAAATAACTAACTAGCTGAATCTGTCCATAGCTAAATAACTAACTAGCTGAATCTGTCCATAGCTAAATAACAAACTAGCTAGCTAACTAGCTGAATCTGTCCATAGCTAAATAACTAACTAGCTGAATCTGTCCATAGCTAAATAACTAACTAGCTGAATCTGTCCATAGCCAAATGACTAACTAGCTGAATCTGTCCATAGCCAAATGACTAACTAGCTGAATCTGTCCATAGCCAAATTACTAACTAGCTAGCGAACTAGCTGAATCTGTCCATAGCTAAATAACTAACTAGCTAGCGAACTAGCTAAATCTGTCCATAGCTAAATAACTAACTAGCTGAATCTGTCCATAGCTAAATAACTAACTAGCTAGCGAACTAGCTAAATCTGTCCATAGCTAAATAACTAACTAGCTGAATCTGTCCATAGCTAAATAACTAACTAGCTGAATCTGTCCATAGCCAAATAACTAACTAGCTGAATCTGTCCATAGCTAAATAACTAACTAGCTGAATATGTCCATAGCTAAATAACTAACTAGCTGAATCTGTCCATAGCTAAATAACTAACTAGCTGAATAACTAAAGGCTAGCTACCACGTACCTCTAGAGCTGCCATGGCAACGCCACAGGCCAGAGGGTTTCCTCCGTACGTAGAGCCGTGCTCTCCAGGCTTGATGGTCAGCATCACCTCATCATCACACAGCACCGCAGACACCTGGCAGGAATAGGTATATATCAGAGACTGACATGGCCCAGTCACAACAGACACCTGGCAGGACAAGGTATATATCAGAGACTGACATGACCCAGTCACAACAGACACCTGGCAGGACAAGGTATATATCAGAGACTGACATGACCCAGTCCCAACAGACACCTGGCAGGAATAGGTATATATCAGAGACTAACATGGCCCAGTCACAACATGGCCCAGCCCCAACAGACACCTGGCAGGACAAGGTATATATCAGAGACTGACGTGACCCAGTCCCAACAGACACCTGGCAGGAATAGGTATATATCAGAGACTGACATGGCCCAGTCACAACGTGACCCAGTCCCAACAGTCCCAACAGTCCCAACATGACCCAGTCCCAACATGACCCAGTCCCAACAGTCCCAACATGACCCAGTCCCAACAGTCCCAACATGACCCAGTCCCAACAGTCCCAACAGGCCCAACAGTCCCAACATGACCCAGTCCCAACATGACCCAGTCCCAACAGTCCCAACAGTCCCAACATGACCCAGTCCCAACATGACCCAGTCCCAACAGTCCCAACATGACCCAGTCCCAACATGACCCAGTCCCAACAGTCCCAACAGTCCCAACATGACCCAGTCCCAACAGTCCCAACATGACCCAGTCCCAACAGTCCCAACATGACCCAGTCCCAACATGACCCAGTCCCAACATGACCCAGTCCCAACATGACCCAGTCCCAACAGTAACAACATGCCCCAGTCCCAACAGTCCCAACAGTACCAACATGACCCAGTCCCAACATGACCCAGTCCCAACATGACCCAGTCCCAACATGACCCAGTCCCAACAGTCCCAACATGACCCAGTCCCAACAGTCCCAACATGACCCAGTCCCAACAGTCACAACATGACCCAGTCCCAACAGTCCCAACAGTCCCAACATGACCCAGTCCCAACATGACCCAGTCCCAACAGTCACAACATGACCCAGTCCCAACAGTCCCAACATGACCCAGTCCCAACAGTCCCAACAGTCCCAACATGACCCAGTCCCAACAGTCCCAACATGACCCAGTCCCAACAGTCCCAACATGCCCCAGTCCCAACATGCCCCAGTCCCAACATGCCCCAGTCCCAACATGCCCCAGTCCCAACATGCCCCAGTCCCAACATGCCCCAGTCCCAACATGCCCCAGTCCCAACATGCCCCAGTCCCAACATGACCCAGTCCCAACATGCCCCAGTCCCAACAGTCCCAACATGACCCAGTCCCAACATGCCCCAGTCCCAACATGCCCCAGTCCCAACATGCCCCAGTCCCAACATGACCCAGTCCCAACATGCCCCAGTCCCAACAGTCCCAACATGCCCCAGTCCCAACATGCCCCAGTCCCAACATGCCCCAGTCCCAACATGCCCCAGTCCCAACAGTCCCAACATGACCCAGTCCCAACAGTCCCAACAGTCCCAACAGTCCCAACATGACCCAGTCCCAACATGACCCAGTCCCAACATGACCCAGTCCCAACAGTCCCAACATGACCCAGTCCCAACATGACCCAGTCCCAACATGACCCAGTCCCAACATGACCCAGTCCCAACATGACCCAGTCCCAACAGTCCCAACATGACCCAGTCCCAACATGACCCAGTCCCAACATGACCCAGTCCCAACATGACCCAGTCCCAACATGACCCAGTCCCAACAGGCTGAATAAGCAGTGAGTCACAAAAGGAAGTGAATTAAACCATGAATATTCGTGTCTTAATGAGACCCATCCCATACTAAACTATTAGACAGCATTTTCATTCAGTCAATCAAAAACGAGGAGCACAACAACATTGCAGGGAACGTAGTGTAACAGTGTTGTGTTTACTCACAGGGTAGACGCCTCCTGACAGAGCCTTTCCCAGGATCACGATATCAGGGCGTACTTCCTCATGGTCCACGGCCAGCCGTCTGCCTGTACGGGCCAGTCCAGTCTGCACCTCGTCGGCTATGAACAGCACCTAAACATGGGAACAGAGGTATCAGTAGAGTCTATGTCTGACTGGGCCTCTACATTACAGCCACCTCATTGGCTATGAACAGCACCTAAACATGGGAACAGAGGTATCAGTAGAGTCTATGTCTGACTGGGCCTCTACATTACAGCCACCTCGTCGGCTATGAACAGCACCTAAACATGGGAACAGAGGGGTATCAGTAGAGTCTATGTCTGTACGGGCCAGTCCAGTCTGCACCTCGTCGGCTATGAACAGCACCTAAACACCATGCAGAAGGAGATATTCAATCACATTTCATTTATAAAAAGGCCCTTTTTAAAATCAACAGTTGCTACAAAAGTGTTTTATAATAACCTGGTCTCTAGACCCAAACACAGGGAAGCACAGTAACAAGGAAAAAGCTATATCAGTATTTATTTATTTATTTGTTTGTTTATTTGTTTGTTTATTTGTTTATTTTATTTATTTATTTATTTTACGACAATAAAACATTGACAAATGGACAGATGGAACAATCAATCAAAAGTGTCTGTTTCCGAAAGACACAATAATATCAACCGTTGATTCTCAAGGCCTTTTTTTATTTTTGTCGACGCCGAAACGTCTCGTACTCACGTTGTTCCGAGTGCAGAGTTGTCTGACCGTGGTGAGGTATCCGGGGTCAGGGACCACGACCCCAGCCTCTCCCTGGATCGGCTCCACCATGAAGGCTGCTACGTTAGGGTCCTGGAGAGCTTTCTGGGCACAACCATCAGCACACAGTCAGTGATAACAGATCACATCTCATCAATGGATTTTACAGTGGTGGAGACACTCCCTTTGCTGTGTGTACCGACTCAATATGGCCCATTTCCCCAGACCAAGACTTCGTCTGGATTAAGCATGCTCAAACAGGACTAGGCCTGATCTGGCTCCAGGAAACTGGCCTGTAGAGAGGTAACATTAAGGTCCAGGAAACTGGCCTGTAGAGAGGTAACATTAAGGTTCAGTATTATAGAGGAACAGGAAACTGGCCTGTAGAGAGGTAACATTAAGTTCCAGGAAACTGGCCTGTAGAGAGGTAACATTAAGGTTCAGGAAACTGGCCTGTAGAGAGGTAACATTAAGTTCCAGGAAACTGGCCTGTAGAGAGGTAACATTAAGTTCCAGGAAACTGGCCTGTTGAGAGGTAACATTAAGGTTCAGGAAACTGGCCTGTAGAGAGGTAACATTAAGTTCCAGGAAACTGGCCTGTAGAGAGGTAACATTAAGGTTCAGTATTATAGAGGAACAGGAAACTGGCCTGTAGAGAGGTAACATTAAGCTTCAGTATTATAGAGGTTCAGGAAACTGGCCTGTAGAGAGGTAACATCAAGGTTCAGGAAACTGGCCTGTAGAGAGGTAACATTAAGGTTCAGTATTATAGAGGAACACGAAACTGGCCTGTAGAGAGGTAACATCAAGGTTCAGGAAACTGGCCTGTAGAGAGGTAACATCAAGGTTCAGGAAACTGGCCTGTAGAGAGGTAACATTAAGCTTCAGTATTATAGAGGTTCGGGAAACTGGCCTGTAGAGAGGTAACATTAAGCTTCAGTATTATAGAGGTTCAGGAAACTGGCCCGGAGAGAGGTAACATTAAGGTTCAGGAAACTGGCCTGTTGAGAGGTAACATTAAGGTTCAGTATTATAGAGGAACAGGAAACTGGCCTGTAGAGAGGTAACATTAAGGTTCAGTATTATAGAGGAACAGGAAACTGGCCTGTAGAGAGGTAACATCAAGGTTCAGGAAACTGGCCTGTAGAGAGGTAACATTAAGGTTCAGTATTATAGAGGAACAGGAAACTGGCCTGTAGAGAGGTAACATTAAGGTTCAGTATTATAGAGGAACAGGAAACTGGCCTGTAGAGAGGTAACATTAAGCTCAGTATTATAGAGGAACAGAAACTGGCCTGAGAGAGGTAACATTAAGGTTCAGAAACTGGCCTATAACATTAAGGTTCAGGAACAGGAAACTGGGAAACTGGCCTTGAGAGGTAACACAAGGTTCAGTATTATAGAGGAACAGGAAACTGGCCTCCAGGAAAACTGGCCTGTAGAGAGGTAACATTAAGGTTCAGTATTATAGAAACAGGAAACTGGCCTGTAGAGAGTAACATTAAGGTTCAGTATTATAGAGGAACAGGAAACTGGCCTGTAGAGAGGTAACATTAAGGTTCAGTATTATAGAGGAACAGGTTCAAAACTGGCCTGTAGAGAGGTAACATTAAGGTTCAGTATTATAGAGGAACAGGAAACTGGCCTGTAGAGAGGTAACATTTCAGGGTTCAGTTCAGTTATAGAGGAACAGGAAACTGGCCTGTTGAGAGGTAACATTAAGGTTCAGTATTATAGAGGATGTGGTCATGTCAGCACGTACCTCCAGACCAGGGATGTCATTGTAGGGATGAGCCCAAAGCCGGGCATGAAGGGACCGAAGTCCTCGTAACTGCTAGGATCTGTCGAGCTTCGAGATGGCGGCCATGGTTCTCCCTCAGAAGTTACCATCTACAGGAGGAGAGGTTAGCCACAGTACAATTAGTATCCTTCTTCTATGGTGTTCACCGCACAGAGTTCCAATGCATTCTGCCACATGAGGGAACTAAATGAACTAGAACACGATTACAGGAATATGCCATTCAAAATAACATTTGTAACAAATATAGCTGCAAGCAGCCATGCCGGGTTCAAGCACTACTGCACCACCATTACAATGGTTGTACTGCACTATAAAAGGTGTATTTCAGGAATGCACAGCTAGGATAGACAGTGAAGGACAAACGCCCGTATCTCAGGACATGATGGGAAACCCCCCGCCCCCTATCTCAGGACATGATGGGAAACCCCCCCCGCCCCGTATCTCAGGACATGATGGGAACCCCCCCCCCCAAAAGGTGCTGTGTATCGACTTACTTGCAAAGATGATTTTGGCCTGATTCTTGGGAACGCCCTTCACAGTGTAGGCCCACTTACGGGCCAGCTTACAGGCCGTCTCTCCTCCCTCCACACCTGGTCCACAAAGAGGGAAAGAACATTAATGTCACTATACTTAGTATTGACATGTTGTGTACCACGGATAGACCTGAGCCACAGCCTCCTTAGATAGACATGTGTTAATGGGCAGACCGCCTAGTGAGCAGTCATATCAGGCCTCCAACCCATCAGGCCTCCTAACCTGTGTTAATGGGCAGTACATATCAGGCCTCCTCCTAACCTGTGTTCATGGGCAGTACATATCAGGCCTCCTAACCTGTTTCATGGGCAGTACATATCAGGCCTCCTAACCTGTGTTCATGGGCAGGTCATATCAGGCCTCCTAACCCATCAGGCCTCCTAACCTGTGTTCATGGGCAGTACATATCAGGCCTCCTCCTAACCTGTGTTCATGGGCAGCAGGCCTCCTCCTAACCTGTGTTCATGGGCAGTACATATCAGGCCTCCTCCTAACCTGTGTTCATGGGCAGTATATATCAGGCCTCCTCCTGTGTTCATGGGCAGTATATATCAGGCCTCCTAACCTGTGTTCATGGGCAGTATATATCAGCCTCCTAACCTGTGTTCATGGGCTATATATCAGGCCTCCTAACCTGTGTTCATGGGCAGTACTTTGTCGTATCCAAACAGGGTGGTGATGTACTGCCTGTAGGCCCCCAGGATGTCGTTGTAGAGAAGGCCCTGGAGGTCAGGGTGAGCCTGGAGGCCTGGGCGTTCAGAGCAGCGATGATCTTGGGGTGACAGTGGCCCTGGTTCACTGCACTGTAGGCGCTCA
>NW_025752310.1:0-12918 GCF_021184085.1 Oncorhynchus gorbuscha | reverse complement strand
ACTGTAAAGCAGAGATGGACTGTAAAACAGAGAGGCGGAGTAACAGAAGAATGTACTGTAAAACAGAGATGTACTGTACAAACAGAGATGTACTGTAAAACAGAGGACGGAGTAACAGAAGAATGTACTGTAAAACAGAGATGGACTGTAAAACAGAGATGTACTGTAAAACAGAGATGTACTGTAAAACAGAGAGACGGAGTAACAAGAAGAATGTGACTGTAAAACAGAGATGTACTGTAAAACAGAGATGTACTGTAAAACAGAGATGTACTGTAAAACAGAGACAGAGTAAGAGAAGAATGTACTGTAAAACAGAGATGTACTGTCAAACAGAGAGACGGAGTAACAGAAGAATGTACTATAAAACAGAGATGTACTGTAAAACAGAGATGTACTGTCAAACAGAGAGACGGAGTAACAGAAGAATGTACTATAAAACAGAGATGTACTGTAAAACAGAGATGTACTGTCAAACAGAGAGACGGAGTAACAGAAGAATGTACTGTAAAACAGAGATGGACTGTAAAACAGAGAGATGCACTGTAAAACAGAGATGAATGTAAAACAGATAAAACAGAAGAATGTACTGTAAAACAGAGATGTACTGTCAAACAGAGAGACGGAGTAACAGAAGAATGTACTATAAAACAGAGATGGACTATAGAATGCACTGTAAAACAGAGATGTATTGTAAAACAGAGACGGAGTAACAGAAGAATGTACTGTAAAACAGAGATGTACTGTAAAACAGAGATGTACTGTAAAACAGAGATGAAGAATGTACTGTAAAACAGAGACGGAGTAACAGAAGAATGTACTGTAAAACAGAGATGGACTGTAAAACAGAGATGGACTGTAAAACAGAGAGACGGAGTAACAGAAGAATGTACTATAAAACAGAGATGGACTGTAAAACAGAGATGGACTGTAAAACAGAGATGTACTATAAAACAGAGATGGACTGTAAAAACAGAGAGAGACGCTGTAAGAAGAATGTACTGTAAAACAGAGATGTACTGTAAAACAGAGACGGAGTAACAGAAGAATGTACTGTAAAACAGAGATGTACTGTCAAACAGAGATGTAACAGAAGTGTACTATAAAACAGAGATGTACTGTAAAACAGAGATGGAAAACAGAGTAACAGAAGAATGTAATAAAACAGAGAGATGGACTGTAAAACAGAGATGTACTGTAAAACAGAGATGTACTGTAAAACAGAGATGGACTGTAAAACAGAGACGGAATAACAGAAGAATGTACTGTAAAACAGAGATGTACTGTAAAACAGAGATGTAGAAAACAGAGACGGATAACAGAAGAATGTACTGTAAAACAGAGATGGACTGTCAAAACAGAGATGTACTGTAAAACAGAGAACTGTAAACAGAGAGACGGAGTAACAGAAGAATGTACTGTAAAACAGAGATGTACTGTAAAACAGAGATGTACTGTAAAACAGAGATGTACTGTAAAACAGAGACAGAGTAAGGAAGAATGTACTATAAAACAGAGATGTACTGTCAAACAGAGAGACGGAGTAACAGAAGAATGTACTATAAAACAGAGATGTACTGTAAAACAGAGATGTACTGTCAAACAGAGACGGAGTAACAGAAGAATGTACTATAAAACAGAGATGTACTGTAAAACAGAGATGTACTGTCAAACAGAGAGACGGAGTAACAGAAGAATGTACTATAAAACAGAGATGGACTGTAAAACAGAGATGGACTGTAAAACAGAGATGTACTGTAAAACAGAGATAACAGAAGAATGTACTGTAAAACAGAGATGTACTGTAAAACAGAGAATGTACTGTAAAACAGAGATGTACTGTAAAACAGAGAGACGGAGTAACAGAAGAATGTACTGTAAAACAGAGATGTACTGTCAAACAGAGACGGACAGAAGAATGTACTATAAAACAGAGATGTACTGTAAAACAGAGATGTACTGTCAAACAGAGACGGAGTAACAGAAGAATGTACTATAAAACAGAGATGGACTGTAAAACAGAGATGTACTGTAAAACAGAGATGTGTACTGTAAAACAGAGATGTACTGTAAAACAGAGAGACGGAGTAACAGAAGAATGTACTGTAAAACAGAATGGATGTAAAACAGAGATGTACTAAAACAGAGATGTACTGTAAAACAGAGATGGACTGTAAAACAGAGATGACGGAGTGTACTGTACATGTACTATACGGAAACAGAGATGTACTGTAAAACAGAGATGGACTGTAAAACAGAGATGGACTGAAAACAGAAGAATGTACTATAAAACAGAGATGGACTGTAAAACAGAGAGACGCTGTAACAGAAGAATGTACTGTAAAACAGAGATGTACTGTAAAACAGAGATGTACTGTAAAACAGAGAGACGGAGTAACAGAAGAATGTACTGTAAAACAGAGATGTAAAACAGAGATGTACTGTAAAACAGAGAGACGGAGTAACAGAAGAATGTAAAACAGAGATGTAAAACAGAGATGTACTGTAAACAGAGATGTACAAAACAGAGAGACAGAGTAAGAGAAGAATGTACTGTAAAACAGAGATGTACTGTCAAACAGAGAGACGGAGTAACAGAAGAATGTACTATAAAACAGAGATGGACTGTAAAACAGATGTACTGTAAAACAGAGAGACGGAGTAACAGTACTGTACAGAGATGGACTGTAAAACAGAGATGTACTGTAAAAACAGAGATGTACTGTCAAACAGAAACGGAGATAACTGTAAAAAACAGAGATGTACTGTAAAACAGAGATGTACTGTAAAACAGAGAGACGGAGTAACAGAAGAATGTACTGTAAAACAGAGATGGACTGTAAAACAGAGATGTACTGTAAAACAGAGATGTACTGTAAAACAGAGATGTACGGAGTAACAGAAGAATGTACTGTAAAACAGAGATGTACTGTAAAACAGAGATGTAAGTAAAACAGAGATGTACTGTAAAACAGAGAGACAAAACAGAGACGGAAACAGAAGAATGTACTGTAAAACAGAGATGTACTGTAAAACAGAGAGACGGAGTAACAGAGAATGTACTATAAAACAGAGATGTACTGTAAAACAGAGATGTACTGTCAAACAAACGGAGTAACAGAAGCCAGATGTACTATAAAACAGAGATGTACTGTAAACAGAGATGTACTGTCAAACAGAAGACGGAGTAACAGATGTACTATAAAACAGAGATGGACTGTAAAACAGAAGAATGTACTGTAAAACAGAGATGTACTGTAAAACAGAGACGGAGTAACAGAAGAATGTACTGTAAAACAGAGATGTACTGTAAAACAGAGATGGACTGTAAAACAGAGTAACAGAAGAATGTACTATAAAACAGAGATGGACTGTAAAACAGAGATGGACTGTAAAACAGAGATGTACTATAAAACAGAGATGGACTGTAAAACAGAGAGACGCTGTAACAGAAGAATGTACTGTAAAACAGAGATGTACTTTAAAAAGAGAGACGGAGTAACAGAAGAATGTACTATAAAACAGAAGAATGTACTGTAAAACAGAGATGTACTGTCAAACAGAGACGGAGTAACAGAAGAATGTACTATAAAACAGAGATGGACTGTAAAACAGAGATGCACTGTAAAACAGAGATGTACTGTAAAACAGAGTAACAGAAGAATAACATAAAACAGAATGTACTGTAAAACAGAGATGTACTGTAAAACAGAGATGTACTGTAAAACAGAGATGAATGTAAAACAGACGGAGTAACAGAGATGTACTGTAAAACAGAATGACTGTAAAACAGAGATGGACTGTAAAACAGAGATGTACTGTAAAACAGAGATGTACTGTAAAACAGAGATGTGTACTGTAAAACAAACAGATGGACTGTAAAACAGAGAATGTACTATAAAACAGAGATGTACTGTAAAACAGAGATGACGGAGTAACAGAAGAATGTACTAAAAACAGAGATGGACTGTAAAACAGAAGGCGGAGTAACAGAAGAATGTACTAAAACAGAGATAAAACAGAGATGGACTGTCAAACAGAGAGACGGAGTAACAGAAGAATGTACTATAAAACAGAGATGGACTGTAAAACAGAGATGCACTGTAAAACAGAGATGTACTGTAAAACAGAGACGGAGTAACAGAAGAATGTACTGTAAAACAGAGATGTACTGTAAAACAGAGACGGAGTAACAGAAGAATGTACTGTAAAACAGAGATGTACTGTAAAACAGAGATGTGTACTGTAAAAACAGAGATGGACTGTAAAACAGAGATGGACTGTAAAACAGAGACGGAGTAACAGAAGAATGTACTGTAAAACAGAGATGTACTGTAAAACAGAGAGACAGAGTAAAGAGAAGAATGTACTGTAAAACAGAGATGTACTGTAAAACAGAGATGTACTGTAAAACAGAGATGGACAGAAGAATGTACTATAAAACAGAGATGGACTGTAAAACAGAGACGGAGTAACAGAAGAATGTACTGTAAAACAGAGATGTACTGTAAAACAGAGAGACTGTCAAACAGAGAGACGGAGTAACAGAGAATGTACTGTAAAACAGAATGTACTGTAAAACAGAGATGTACTGTAAAACAGAGAGATGTACTGTAAAACAGAGACGGAGTAACAGAAGAATGTACTATAAACAGAGATGGACTGTAAAACAGAGATGTACTGTAAAACAGAGACGGAGTAACAGAAGAATGTACTATAAAACAGAGATGGACTGTAAAACAGAGATGGACTGTAAAACAGTAACAGATGTACTGTAAAACAGAGATGTACTGTAAAACAGAGACGGAGTAACAGAGAAGAATGTACTGTAAAACAGAGATGTACTGTAAAACAGAGATGCACTGTAAAACAGAGATGTACTGTAAAACAGAGACGGATAACAGAAGAATGTACTATAAAACAGAGATGTACTGTAAAACAGAGAGACAGAGATCGAGTAACAGAAGAATGTACTGTAAAACAGAGATGTACTGTAAAACAGAGATGTACTGTCAAACAGAGAGAGACGGAGTAACAGAAGAATGTACTGTAAAACAGAGATGTACTGTAAACAGAGATGTACTGTAAAACAGATGTACTGTAAAACAGAGATGTACTGTAAAACAGAGAGACGGAGTAACAGAAGAATTTACTGTAAAACAGAGATGTACTGTAAAACAGAGAGACAGAGTAAGAGAAGAATGTACTGTAAAACAGAGATGTACTGTAAAACAGAGAGACAGAGGACTAAAACAGAGAGACGAATGTACTGTAAAACAGAGATGTACTGTAAAACAGAGAGACAGAGTAACAGAAGAATGTACTGTAAAACAGAGATGTACTGTCAAACAGAGAGACGGAGTAACTGTAATAAAACAGAGATGTACTGTAAAAACAGAGATGTACTGTAAAACAGAGAGACGGAGTAACAGAAGAATGTACTATAAAACAGAGATGTACTGTAAAAAGAGACGGAGAACAGAAGAATGTACTGTAAAACAGAGATGTACTGTAAAACAGAGACAGACTGTAACAGAAGAATGTACTATAAAACAGAGATGTACTGTAAAACAGAATGTACTATAAAAACAGAGATGGACTGTAAAACAGAGATGTACTGTAAAACAGGAGTACTGTAAAACAGAGACGGAGTAAAACAGAGAATGTACTGTAAAACAGAGATGGACAGTAAAACTGAGATGTAAAAACAGAGATGTACTGTAAAACAGAGAGACGGACGGAGTAACAGAAGAATGTACTATAAAACAGAGATGGACTGTAAAACAGAGATGGACTGATAACAGAAGAAAACAGAGATGTACTGTAAAACAGAGATGTACTGTAAAACAGAGAGACGGAGTAACAGAAGAATGTACTGTAAAACAGAGATGGACTGTAAAACAGAGATGTACTGTAAAACAGAGATGTACTGTAAAACAGAGAGACAGAGTAAGATAAGAATGTACTGTAAAACAGAGATGTACTGTAAAACAGAGAGACAGAGTAAGAGAAGAATGTACTAAAACAGAGATGTACTGTAAAACAGAGAGACAGAGTAAGAAGAATGTACTGTAAAACAGAGACAGAGAGACGGAGTAACAGAAGAATGTACTATAAACAATGGACTGTAAACAGAGATGTACTGTAAAACAGAGAGACGGAGTAACAGAAGAATGTACTATAAAACAGAGATGGACTAAAACAGAGATGTACTGTAAAACAGAGACGGAGTAACAGAAGAATGTACTGTAAAACAGAGATGTACTGTAAAACAGAGAGACAGAGTAACTGTACTAAAACAGAGATAAAACAGAGAGACGGAGTAACAGAAGAATGTACTGTAAAACAGAGATGTACTGTCAAACAGAGAGACGGAGTAACAGAAGAATGTACTATAAAACAGAGATGTACTGTAAAACAGATGTACTGTCAAACAGAGAGACGGAGTAACAGAAGAATGTACTATAAACAGATGACTGTAAAACAGAGATGACTGTAAAACAGAGATGTACTGTAAAACAGAGAGACGGGAGTAACAGATGTGTAAAAACAGAGATGTACTGTAAAACAGAGAGACGGAGTAACAGAAGAATGTACTATAAAACAGAGATGTACTGTAAAACAGAGATGTACTGTAAAACAGAGAGACGGGTAACAGAAGAATGTACTGTAAAACAGAGATGTACTGTAAAAGAGAGACGGAGTAACAGAAGAATGTACTATAAAACAGAGATGGACTGTAAACAGAGATGTAATAACAGAAGAATGTACTATAAAACAGAGATGGACTGTAAAACAGAGATGTACTGTAAAACAGAGATGTACTGTCAAAACAGAGACGGAGTAACAGAAGAATGTACTGTAAAACAGAGATGTACTGTAAACAGAGATGTACTGTAAAACAGAGATGTACTGTAAAAACAGAGATGTACTGTAAACAGAGAGACGGAGTAACAGAGAATGTACTGTAAAACAGATGTACTGTAAAAACAGAGAGACAGAGTAAGAGAAGAATGTACTGTAAAACAGAGATGGACTGTAAACAGAGATGTACTGTAAAACAGAGATGGACTGTAAAACAGAGAGACGGAGTAACAGAAGAATGTACTGTAAACAGAGATGGACTGTAAAACAGAGAGACAGAGTAAAAACAGAACATGTACTGTAAAACAGAGACGTACTGTCAAACAGAGAGAGACGGAGTAACAGAAGAATGTACTATAAAACAGAGATGTACTGTAAAACAGAGATGTACTGTAAAACAGAGAGACGGGAGTAACAGAAGAATGTACTATAAAACAGAGATGTACTGTAAAAACAGAGAGACGGAGTAACAGAAGCATCGTACTGTAAACAGGAGATGTACTGTAAAACAGAGATGGACTGTAAAACAGAGAGACGGAGTAACAGAAGAATGTACTATAAAACAGAGATGGACTGTAAAACAGAGATGGACTGTAAAACAGAGATGTACTATAAAACAGAGATGGACTGTAAAACAGAGAGACGCTGTAACAGAAGAAATAATTGTGTAGTCTAGAGCGATTTTCTAGGTTCGCTAGCCATCTATTGTCGTTCTTTTAACGCAACGTAACGTAAACAACACTGCTAGCTAGCCTGCTAGCCCCCGAATAGCAACACTGCAGAAACTATTACACTCAACGGAATGACTTGATTAGTGTAGTGTCAACAACGCACCCACTGCCAGCTGGCCTACTTCAGCAGTACTGTATCATTTTAATCATTTTAGTCAATAAGATTCTTGCTACGTAGCTTAACTTTCTGAACATTCGAGACGTGTAGTCCACTTGTCATTCCAATCTCCTTTGCATTAGCGTAGCCTCTTCTGTAGCCTGTCAACTATGTGTCTGTTTATCCCTGTTCTCTCCTCTCTGCACAGACCATACAAACGCTCCTCACCGCGTGGCCGCGGCCACCCTACTCTGGTGGTCCCAGCGCGCACGACCCACGTGGAGTTCCAGGTCTCCGGTAGCCTCTGGAACTGCCAATCTGCGGTCAACAAGGCAGAGTTCATCTCAGCCTATGCCTCCCTCCAGTCCCTCGACTTCTTGGCACTGACGGAAACATGGATCACCACAGACAACACTGCTACTCCTACTGCTCTCTCTTCGTCCGCCCACGTGTTCTCGCACACCCCGAGAGCATCTGGTCAGCGGGGTGGTGGCACCGGGATCCTCATCTCTCCCAAGTGGTCATTCTCTCTTTCTCCCCTTACCCATCTGTCTATCGCCTCCTTTGAATTCCATGCTGTCACAGTTACTAGCCCTTTCAAGCTTAACATCCTTATCATTTATCGCCCTCCAGGTTCCCTCGGAGAGTTCATCAATGAGCTTGATGCCTTGATAAGCTCCTTTCCTGAGGACGGCTCACCTCTCACAGTTCTGGGCGACTTTAACCTCCCCACGTCTACCTTTGACTCTTTCCTCTCTGCCTCCTTCTTTCCACTCCTCTCCTCTTTTGACCTCACCCTCTCACCTTCCCCCCTACTCACAAGGCAGGCAATACGCTCGACCTCATCTTTACTAGATGCTGTTCTTCCACTAACCTCACTGCAACTCCCCTCCAAGTCTCCGACCACTGCCTTGTATCCTTTTCCCTCTCGCTCTCATCCAACACCTCCCACACTGCCCCTACTCGGATGGTATCGCGCCGTCCCAACCTTCGCCTCTCTCTCCCCCGCTACTCTCTCCTCTTCCATCCTATCATCTCTTCCCTCCGCTCAAACCTTCTCCCACCTATCTCCTGATTCTGCCTCCTCAACCCTCCTCTCCTCCCTCTCTGCATCCCTTGACTCTCTATGTCCCCTATCCTCCAGGCCGGCTCGGTCCTCCCTCCCGCTCCGTGGCTCGATGACTCATTGCGAGCTCACAGAACAGGGCTCCGGGCAGCCGAGCGGAAATGGAGGAAAACTCGCCTCCCTGCGGACCTGGCATCCTTTCACTCCCTCCTCTCTACATTTTCCTCCTCTGTCTCTGCTGCTAAAGCCACTTTCTACCACGCTAAATTCCAAGCATCTGCCTCTAACCCTAGGAAGCTCTTTGCCACCTTCTCCTCCCTCCTGAATCCTCCGCCCCCTCCCCCCTCCTCCTCTCTCTGCAGATGACTTCGTCAACCATTTTGAAAAGAAGGTCGACGACATCCGATCCTCGTTTGCTAAGTCAAACGACACCGCTGGTTCTGCTCACACTGCCCTACCCTGTGCTCTGACCTCTTTCTCCCCTCTCTCTCCAGATGAAATCTCGCGTCTTGTGACGGCCGGCCGCCCAACAACCTGCCCGCTTGACCCTATCCCCTCCTCTCTTCTCCAGACCATTTCCGGAGACCTTCTCCCTTACCTCACCTCGCTCATCAACTCATCCCTGACCGTTGGCTACGTCCCTTCCGTCTTCAAGAGAGCGAGAGTTGCACCCCTTCTGAAAAACCTACACTCGATCCCTCCGATGTCAACAATTACAGACCAGTATCCCTTCTTTCTTTTCTCTCCAAAACTCTTGAACGTGCCGTCCTTGGCCAGCTCTCCCGCTATCTCTCTCTGAATGACCTTCTTGATCCAAATCAGTCAGGTTTCAAGACTAGTCATTCAACTGAGACTGCTCTCCTCTGTATCACGGAGGCGCTCCGCACTGCTAAAGCTAACCTCTCTCCTCTGCTCTCATCCTTCTAGATCTATCGGCTGCCTTCGATACTGTGAACCATCAGATCCTCCTCTCCACCCTCTCCGAGTTGGGCATCTCCGGCGCGGCTCACGCTTGGATTGCGTCCTACCTGACAGGTCGCTCCTACCAGGTGGCGTGGCGAGAATCTGTCTCCTCACCACGCGCTCTCACCACTGGTGTCCCCCAGGGCTCTGTTCTTGGCCCTCTCCTATTCTCGCTATACACCAAGTCACTTGGCTCTGTCATAACCTCACATGGTCTCTCTTATCATTGCTATGCAGACGACACACAATTAATCTTCTCCTTTCCCCTTCTGATGACCAGGTGGCGAATCGCATCTCTGCATGTCTGGCAGACATATCAGTGTGGATGACGGATCACCACCTCAAGCTGAACCTCGGCAAGACGGAGCTGCTCTTCCTCCCGGGAAGGACTGCCCGTTCCATGATCTCCGCCATCACGGTCGACAACTCCATTGTGTCCTCCTCCCAGAGCGCCAAGAACCTTGGCGTGATCCTGGACAACACCCTGTCGTTCTCAACTAACATCAAGGCGGTGGCCCGTTCCTGTAGGTTCATGCTCTACAACATCCGCAGAGTACGACCCTGCCTCACACAGGAAGCGGCGCAGGTCCTAATCCAGGCACTTGTCATCTCCCGTCTGGATTACTGCAACTCGCTGTTGGCTGGGCTCCCTGCCTGTGCCATTAAACCCCTTCAACTCATCCAGAACGCCGCAGCCCGTCTGGTGTTCAACCTTCCCAAGTTCTCTCACGTCACCCCGCTCCTCCGTTCTCTCCACTGGCTTCCAGTTGAAGCTCGCATCCGCTACAAGACCATGGTGCTTGCCTACGGAGCTGTGAGGGGAACGGCACCTCAGTACCTCCAGGCTCTGATCAGGCCCTACACCCAAACAAGGGCACTGCGTTCATCCACCTCTGGCCTGCTCGCCTCCCTACCACTGAGGAAGTACAGCTCCCGCTCAGCCCAGTCAAAACTGTTCGCTGCCCTGGCCCCCCAATGGTGGAACAAACTCCCTCACGACGCCAGGACAGCGGAGTCAATCACCACCTTCCGGAGACACCTGAAACCCCACCTCTTTAAGGAATACCTAGGATAGGTTAAGTAATCCCTCTCACCCCACCCCCTAAGTTTTAGATGCACTATTGTTAAGTGACTGTCCCACTGGATGTCATAAGGTGAATGCACCAATTTGTAAGTCGCTCTGGATAAGAGCGTCTGCTAAATGACTTAAATGTAAATGTAAATGTAAAACAGAGATGTACTGTAAAACAGAGAGACGGAGTAACAGA
Source organism: Oncorhynchus gorbuscha (assembly GCF_021184085.1). Taxonomy (NCBI): domain Eukaryota; kingdom Metazoa; phylum Chordata; class Actinopteri; order Salmoniformes; family Salmonidae; genus Oncorhynchus; species Oncorhynchus gorbuscha. Next base: position 1,929 of record NW_025752310.1, on the reverse strand, counting down.
AGAATGTACTGTAAAACAGAGATGTACTGTCAAACAGAGAGACGGAGTAACAGAAGAATGTACTGTAAAGACAGAGACGGACGGTAACACAGAGATGTACTGTCAAACAGTAGAGACGGAGTAACAGCAGAATGTACTATGCAAACAGAGATGGACTGGAGTAACAGAGATGACACAAAACAGAGATTTTTAGATAACATGAGTAATGTACTGTAAAACAGAGAGACGGAGTAACAGCAGAATGTACTGTAAAACAGAGATGCACCGTAAAACAGAGATGTACTGTAAAACAGTAGATGTACTGTAAACAGAGAGATAGAGTACTGAGAAGAATGGCCTGTAAGACAGATACTGTCAAACAGAGAGACGGAGTAACAGAAGAATGTACTGTAAAACAGAGATGTACTGTCAAACAGCAGAGAGACGGAGTAACAGAAGAATGTACTATAAAACAGAGATGTACTGTATCAAACAGAGATGTACTGTCAAACAGAGACGGAGTAACAGAAGAATGTACTATAAAACAAGAGATGGACTGTAAAACAGAGATGCACTGTAAAACAGAGATGTACTGTAAAACAGAGAGACGGAGTAACAGAAGAATGTACTTGTAAAACAGAGATGTACTGTAAAACAGAGAGACGGAGTAACAGAAGAATGTACTGTAAAACAGAGGATGTACTGTAAAACAGAGAGATCGGGAGTAACAGAAGAATGTACTATAAAACCAGAGATGGACTGTAAAATAGAGATGGACTGTAAAACAGAGGGACGGAGTAACAGAAGAATGTACTGTAAACAGAGATGTACTGTCAAACAGGAGAGACGGAGTAACAGAAGAATGTACTATAAAACAGAGATGTACTGTAAAACAGAGATGTACTGTAAAACAGAGAGACGGAGTAACAGAAGAATGTACTATAAAACAGAGATGGACTGTAAAACAGAGAGACGGAGATATAGAAGAATGTACTGTAAAACAGAGATGTACTGTAAGAACAGAGATGTACTGTCAAACAGAGAGACGGAGTAACAGAAGAATGTACTGTAAAACAGAGATGTACTGTAAAACAGAGATGTACTGTAAAACAGAGATGTACTGTAAAACAGAGAGACGGAGTAACAGAAGAATCTTACTGTAAAACAGAGTATGTAAAACAGATGTACTGTAAAACAGAGAGACGGAGTAACAGAAGAATGTACTAGAAAGAGATGTACTGTAAAACAGAGAGACGGAGTAAGAGAAGAATGTACTGTAAAACAGAGATGTACTGTAAAACAGAGAGACGGAGTAACAGAAGAATGTACTATAAAACAGAGATGTACCTGTAAAACGAGAGATGTACTGTAAAACAGAGATGTAACTGTAAAACAGAGTACGGAGTAACAGAAGAATGTAACTATAAAACAGAGATGTAACTGTAAAACAGAGAGACGGAGTAACAGGAGAATGTACTGCAAACACAGATGTACTGTAAAACAGAGAGACAGAGTAAGAGAAGAATGTACTGTAAAACAGAGATGTACTGTAAAATAGAGAGACAGAGTAACAGAAGAATGTACTATAAAACAGAGATGTACTGTAAAAGAGAGATGTACTGTAAAACAGAGATGTACTGTAAAACAGAGAGACGGAGTAACAGAAGAATGTACTATAAAACAGAGATGTACTGTAAAAGAGAGATGTACTGTAAAACAGAGATGTACTGTAAAACAGAGAGACAGAGTAACAGAAGAATGTACACAGTAAACAGAGAATGTAACTGTCAAACAGAGAGAGCGGAGTAACAGAAGAATGTAACTGCCAAAACAGAGATGGACTGTAAAACAGAGAGATGTACTGTAAAACAGAGATGTACTGTAAAAACAGAGAGCCTTGGGAGTAACAGAAGAATGTACTGTAAAACAGAGATGTACTGTAAAAACAGA
>NW_025752309.1:0-12920 GCF_021184085.1 Oncorhynchus gorbuscha | reverse complement strand
TTAATGCGAGTGTTGCGAAATGCTTGTGCTTCTACTTCTGACAATACAGTAATAACCAACTAGTAATCTAACCTAACAATTCCACAACTACTACCTTATTCACACACGTGTAAAGGGCTAAATAATAATAATAATATAGGCAAGATGCAGTAGATGGTATCGAGTACAGTATATATATATGAGATGTGTAATGTAGGGTATGTAAACATAAAAGTGGCATAGTTTAAAGTGGCTAGTGATACATTTTTTTTTACATCAATTTCCATTATTAAAGTGGCTGGAATTGAGTCAGTATGTTGGCAGCAGCCACTCAATGTTAGTGGTGGCTGTTTAACAGTCTGATGGCCTTGAGATATAAGCTGTTTTTCAGTCTCTCGGTCCCTGCTTTGATGCACCTGTACTGACCTCGCCTTCTGGATGATAGCGGGGTGAACAGGCAGTGGCTCGGGTGGTTGTTGTCCATGATGATCTTTATGGCCTTCCATTGACATCGTGTGGTGTAGGTGTCCTGGAGGGCAGGTAGTTTGCCCCCGGTGATGCGTTGTGCAGACCTCATTACCCTCTGGAGACTCTTATGGTTGTGGGCGGAGCAGTTGCCGTACCAAGGGTGATACAGCCTGACAGGATGCTCTCGATTGTGCATCTGTAGAAGTTTGTGAGTGCTGTTGGTGACAAGCCAAATTTCTTCAGCCTCTTGAGGTTGGAGTGGCGCTGCTGCGCCTTCTTCACAACGCTGTCTGTGTGGGTGGACCAATTCAGTTTGTCCATGATGTGTACACCGAGGAACTTAAAACTTACTACCCTCTCCACTACTGTCCCGTCGATGTGGATAGGGGGGTGATCCCTCTGCTGTTTCCTGAAGCTACAATGTCGGGATCTCATGCGTGGTAATAACTACAGTACATGTATATAGGACTTGCATCCTTGGCACAATAAAGTTATTATATTCTATTCAATCCATAGGCTTCATTAATGCCATTCAGACTTGAAGTTGATACAACAACTATGATAGCTGAGGTTCATAGGTTTTGAATTAATATTCATACCAAACATTTTAGGGTCCATACACAGAATGGCTAAATACTGTAGCTAGCTTCACATCCATAGGCATACAGTTATTTTTATCCTCCACTCCACGATAAGCAAATAACTAGGTAGCTAGCTATGTTACTTAGCTTCATTGCATGGCAAATATAAACAAGGCAAGCTTACACAATGGTACATTCAATTTGCTGTAAATGCTTTAGCTAGCTAGATTCTTTACATCCCCTGTTTCACAAGATGACAGCCTGGTTTGCTGGTTTTCTCAGGACTCCCTAAAACACTAAACAACACAAATTACAATTTCATACTCATGGCACAACGCTACCTAGCTGGCTAATGTTAGCTAGTTACCTAACTTGCTAAATAGTGACTTTCGTAAATTACCTTTATGACAAAAAATATGCACAATCGTTTGTCTTTACATTAACTAACATATTCCTCTCAATTGTACATGTTTTGCTTGACTCGTTATGACATAATTACTTACATTTGCTTCCACCGTAATGTTTTGTCAGCCATCTTTGCTGAAGAAAATCACCAGAGACGGATGACTTGCCTCAAATTTGTCATTGGATCCACTCGATATGATTGGTCGTTATAAAAACCTTGGGACCCAAATGCATTATGAGTGCTCTAACTCCCCTTATGGTGGTCTGGAGCAATGAAGCCATGACGCTGGGTACCTCAATGTCCCACGGTGTAAGCTCGCAACTTTTAGGAACCACTGTAGGTCCACCACACACCCAAACACAACTGCTAGCCCATACCCCTTGACACTCGAGGAGATCTGAGAGAACTGGACAGGTGTAAGCAATATTCCACCAAGTCTATCAGAGAGTAAGGTGGCACTCTCATCATGTCAACACCCATAAATCCCATTCAGATTTACACAATAGTTTAGACTCTGGGCGGTAGGGGCTAAGGGTTGTTTCTGGACAGGCCATGGGTATTATGGTAGCTCAGTCCGTCAGTCTGGCACCATCAATTGTTTTATAGCTGCCAAATACTTGCTTGCTTTGGGAGAATCTCAATTGCATTTCCTTGATTCGTTGCATCCTCTCTACTCGCCTCCTTCTCAAACGCATTAGATGAAAAGGTCAGAGGTCCCTCCCCCTCTCACCTTATCGAATGGGTTTAGAGAGAGCAGTGAGGAGAGAGGATGTGAGGAATGAAGGAAATACAATTGAGATTCTCCCCTTGTGTCCTCCATTCCTCACCTCCCTCTCAAAGCACATTGGGGGAGAGGAGGGAAGGTTCCTACCCGCGGGCTCCAATGCACTTTTGAGGTGAGGCAAGGAGTGGAGGAAACAGCGACAGAGGAAGCAAGAATGTGATTTCTAGTTCACACACACACACACAAGCTGCTTGAAAATTTTACTGATTATAATGATTTCATTATTGATTATTATTATTGTCAATGACTTTGTTGAAAGAATCCATTGTATTATAATATTTCATTAATAATTATATCAACTTTAAAAATATAAATGCTGTTGTTTATATTTGTAATTCTTCTGGAATATTTAGCATGGCTATAAATGATAGAGAAGTTGACTAAAGCACAAATAGACATTGCTACCCGGCATGTAATATAATATAATACAATGTGACATTTTGATTGACATGTAGATGTTTTGTTGTTGCTAGGAGTTATGGTCTCATTGTGCCTATCTAGACCATTATTCCTCTAACTACACGTGTGAATCTGCAAGAAAATCACATTTAAATGTATATCAAACCATTTATAAATGTCGACCCTGGTGTTACACATTGGCCTCTTAATTTATAGAAAGACCCATGTGTGCTAAGATGCGAAGAATAGAAACTGTCCCTGGGCCTTGTTGGTATAATGCTCTAATACTGTCTGATGATGATAAGGGAGAGAACAACTCATGTCTGGAGTGTGTGTGCACTTGATGATGCTACATGCCTTCTCCGGCACCGTTTCGAGTAGAGGTCCTGGATGTGGGAGCATGGACCCAGGGATGTACTGGGCCATCTTCACCACCCGCTGGAGGGCCATGGATGGAGCAATTCTCATAACAGGCTTTGATGCAAAAGGCCAGAACGCTCTCAATGGTGCAGCATAGGTATTCGGAGAAGATTTCTTCAGCCGCCTTAGGAAGTAGAGTCGCTGTTGCTCCCTCTTGACAAGAGTGGTGGTGGTGTTGGTCCATGATGATGTGGATGCAGAGGAACTTAAAACTCCACTGAAGTCTCGTTGATGTGGATGGGGGCAAGCTCACTCCTCTGCTTCCTGAGGTCAATAACAAGCGTCTTTGTTTTGCTGACATTTAGGGGAAGGATGTTGTCATAACAAAGCAATGCCAGTTCACTGACCTCTTCCCTGTAGGCTGACTCATGGTGTTGGTTATCAGGCCTACAACTGTGGTGTCATCAGTAAACTTGATGATGGAGTTGGTGCAGTGCAAAACCACGCTGTCATGGGTGAACAAGGAGTACAGCGGGGGGAAATGCCTGGCGGTGGCGTGTGGAGGAAGTCCAGGATCCAGTTGCAGAGGGTGGTGTCCAGACACAGGACTCTGAGCTTAGTGTCAAGCTTTTTAGTTTCTCAAATGGTCTCTTTGATACACAGAGCACAAACTTCTCACCTACTTCAAATCAATCAAATTGTTTGTCTTATTTTCTTAATTCAGATTTATGTTCTGAATTCAATACCTCACTTGTTCTTTGAGTCAGAGAAGAAAAAATACTATTTTGAGATATTTATTTAGAAAAGAGACAGAAAAACACTTCTCGGAACATATTGACAAGGTGGAGGTTTGTAAAGAGGCTTATAGTGTCAGCTAGTTTCAGAGAGCTGCTGTATAGGCACTGGGTTTACTGTTGCAATACTGTGAGGGAGTAAACTACAGGAGACCGGGAAGGAAATACAGAAGGAGAACAACCTACCAGCCAAAACGACAGTTCTACTGTTTCTGTAGCATGAGGCAGCTTGATGTAAAAGTACACCCCCTAGCCAGGATGCTAGTAAGTAGTCTTGTCAGAGCCAGAACGACTGTTCTACTGTTTCTGTAGCATGAGGCAGCTTGATGTAAAAGTACGCCCCCTAGCCAGGATGCTAGTAAGTAGTCTTGTCAGAGCCAGAACGACTGTTCTACTGTTTCTGTAGCATGAGGCAGCTTGATGTAAAAGTACACCCCCTAGCCAGGATGCTAGTCTATCACAGGGCTAATGAGAGGAAGAATGAGGATAATCCATGGGAAAGAAAGCGAGGGAGAATGGGATGACATTTGTAATGGGTGATAGGATATACAGGCTCAGTCACAGTAGCCTCCATTACTGAATGAAATATTTTTGTTGATTAGCGTGCAGCAGAGTTTATCCTAGAGAAGGACGTCCTTATCATTCACTAGGGCTGCATCCCAAATTTCACCTTATTCCCTATATAGAGCACTACTTTTGATCATGGCTCATATTGCACTATATAGGAAAAAGGGTGTTATTTGGGACGCAGATGGGGGCTTTAACCTTAACGTAATGAGAAGCAAGGAATTTACAAGGACAGGAAACAACATCTATCAAATTCACCAGGGTGTCAAACTTTTAATTAGACAACCTTCTTTAAGAAGAACAAAACATCATAAACAAATAAGAAGGGTAATTAGCAACGACAGATCAGCTGCCAGATGAGCCAATGAGCTAATGAAGCTGGGGTCTGTGTTTCAATGTTTCAAATGTATCCCTATTCCCATAGGGCTATATTCAAAAGTAGCGCACTATATAGGGAATAGGGTGTCATTTGGCGGACACCCTGATGTTGCCGGAGAGAGAGCGAGTTGGGGGTTGTGGCTTGACCACCCAATCAGAGGAGAAGGTGATTTATACTGACACACAAGCAGCTCGGGAAGTCACCTGGAAAAAAACAGGTGAGATGGAGGTGTACGTGTGTGTGAGCGCCTGCTGCACTTACGCTGAGCTATGGGCTAGAATACGATACAATGTACAGAACTTTTTTACTCTCAGTTTTATCTCTTAATCTACGTATAAACCACCTGAAGGTGGACATATTTGACGTTGTAGTGTACTTTCTCAGAATGCTTCACAGAAAATGTATTCTTAGAGTTTGGCATAAAACTGGAGAACATATAAATATGAATCAGATTAGCAGAGAGGACAGATGAGCTCTCTTAATCTCCATGGTTACAGGCATGTTAAAAGATCAGAAGGAAGGATCACAGGCTCTATTTCGTTCTTTCTATCCCCCTTTTCCTATTTTTAAACCTAAAGCCTCGAAGACTGGCCTAGACCAAACACTGGGTCACTAGACTGACCACAGTCGAGGACTGTGGGGAGGACCCTGCATGCCACTGATTTGCGCTGAGAGGTGCTACTGAAGTGCTACAGAATCAAGCCGACATTGAGGGATATTGAGAGCCCTTATACTCCATATCCAGAGAAAGAGAGAGAGAGAGAGAGAAAGGGGTGGTGGGTGATGAGAGAGAGAGAAAGGGGTGGTGGGTGATGAGAGAGAGAGAGAGAGAGAGAAAGGGGTGGTGGGTGATGAGAGAGAGAGAGAGAGAAAGGGGTGGTGGGTGATGAGAGAGAGAGAGAGAGAGGGTGGAGAGAGAGAGAGAGAGAGAGAGAGAGAGAGAGAGAGAGAGAGAAAGGGGTGGTGGGTGATGAGAGAGAGAGAAAGGGGTGGTGGGTGATGAGAGAGAGAGAGAGAGAGAGAGAAAGGGGTGGTGGGTGATGAGAGAGAGAGAGAGAGAAAGGGGTGGTGGGTGATGAGAGAGAGAGAGAGAGAGAGAGAGAGAGAGAGAGAGAGAGAGAGAGAGAGAGAGAGAGAGAGAGAGAGAGAGAGAGAGAGAGAGAGAGAGAGAGAGAGAGAGAGAGAGAAAGGGGTGGTGGGTGATGAGAGAGAGAGAAAGGGGTGGTGGGTGATGAGAGAGAGAGAGAGAGAGAGAGAGAGAGAGAGAGAGAAAGGGGGTGGTGGGTGATGAGAGAGAGAGAAGGGGTGGTGGGTGATGAGAGAGAGAAAGGGGTGGTGGGTGATGTGAGAGAGAGAGAGAGAGAGAGAGAGAGAGAGAGAGAGAGAGAGAGAGAGAGAGAGAGAGAGAGAGAGAGAGAGAGAGAGAGAGAGAGAGAGAGAGAGAGAGATAGGGTGGTTGGTGATGAGAGAGAGAGAGAGAGAAAGGTGGTGGGTGATGAGAGAGAGAGAAAGGTGGTGGGTGATGAGAGAGAGAGAGAGAGAGAGAGAGAGAGAGAGAGAGAGAGAGAGAGAGAGAGAGAGAGAGAGAGAGAGAGAGAGAGAGAGAGAGAGAGAGAGAGAGAGAGAGAGAGAGAGAGAGAGAGGGGTGGTGGGTGATGAGAGAGAGAGAAAGGGGTGGTGGGTGATGAGAGAGAGAGAGAGAGAGAGAGAGAGAGAGAGAGAGAGAGAAAGGGGTGGTGGGTGATGAGAGAGAGAAAGGGGTGGTGGGTGATGAGAGAGAGAGAGAGAGAGAGAGAGAGAGAGAGAGAGAGAGAGAGGAGAGAGAGAGAGAGAGAGAGAGAGAGAGAGAGAGAGAGAGAGAGAGAGAGAGAGAGAGAGAGAGATAGGGGTGGTTGGTGATGAGAGAGAGAGAGAGAGAAAGGGGTGGTGGGTGATGAGAGAGAGAGAAAGGGGTGGTGGGTGATGAGAGAGAGAGAGAGAGAGAGAGAGAGAGAGAGAGAGAGAGAGAGAGAGAGAGAGAGAGAGAGAGAGAGAGAGAGAGAGAGAGAGAGAGAGAGAGAGAGAGAGAGGTGGTTGGTGATGAGAGAGAGAGAGAGAGAAAGGTGGTGGGTGATGAGAGAGAGAGAAAGGGGTGGTGGGTGATGAGAGAGAGAGAGAGAGAGAGAGAGAGAGAGAGAGAGAGAGAGAGAGAGAGAGAGAGAGAGAGAGAGAGAGAGAGAGAGAGAGAGAGAGAGAGAGAGAGAGAGAGAGAGAGACAGACAGACAGACAGACAGACAGACAGACAGACAGACAGACAGACAGACAGACAGACAGACAGACAGACAGACAGACAGACAGACAGACAGACAGACAGACAGACAGACAGACAGACAGACAGACAGACAGACAGACAGAGGGGTGGTGGGTGATGAGAGAGAGAGACAGAGAGAGAGAGAGAGAAAGGGGTGGTGGGTGATGAGAGAGAGAGAGAGAAAGGGGTGGTGGGTGATTTGGTGGGTGATGAGAGAGAAAGGGGTGGTGGGTGATGAGAGAGAAAGGGGTGGTGGGTGATGAGAGAGAGAGAGAGAAAGGGGTGGTGGGTGATGAGAGAGAGAGAGAGAGAAAGGGGTGATGGGAGAGAGAGAGAATAAGTCAATAAAAAACATTTAGAATATTTTTCATTTTCAGAGCCTTATATCCAGAGAGAGGAGTGAGAAAGAGAGATAGAGAACGAGAGCGAATCGGATCTGAGAGAGTCTCTGAAAGAGAGGGTGAGGGTGCTCTAAAATTGGTCTATAATTGGGGATTGACTAGGGGTGGTTAATAAGTGGGGTGTACCTTTCTCCACTTGTGTGTGTCATAGTTATGGTCGTGGTTATGAAGCTAACAGCTGGGTTGTTATGATAACATTATGGCAGTTTCTGTGGTCACGGATAGACTGGCGCTGGACTGCTGTGACGACCCACACTCCCTGAGAGGTATAGGGAGTGGAGCACAGGGAGTGGAGTATAGGGAGTGGAGCAGTTTCCGTGGTCACGGATAGACTGGCGCTGGACTGCTGTGACGACCCACACTCCCTGAGAGGTATAGGGAGTGGAGCACAGGGAGTGGAGCAGTTTCCGTGGTCACGGATAGACTGGCGCTGGACTGCTGTGACGACCCACACTCCCTGAGAGGTATAGGGAGTGGAGCACAGGGAGTGGAGCAGTTTCCGTGGTCACGGATAGACTGGCGCTGGACTGCTGTGACGACCCACACTCCCTGAGAGGTATAGGAGTGGAGCACAGGGAGTGGAGCAGTTTCCGTGGTCACGGATAGACTGGCGCTGGACTGCTGTGACGACCCACACTCCCTGTTGGCACTCCTCAACGATGGGAAATGTAAATTCCACATATTTGTCGTTGCATATCGGCCATATTTTTCCTTGACTTGCTTTAGCAAGTGAGTGATGCATATTTTTTATTCATTTTTTTATTTCACCTTTATTTAACCAGGTAGGCAAGTTGAGAACAAGTTCTCATTTTCAATTGCGACCTGGCCAAGATAAAGCAAAGCAGTTTGCCACATGCAACAACACAGAGTTACACATGGAGTAAAACAAGCATACATAATACAGTAGAAAAATAAGTCTATATACAATGTGAGCAAGTGAGGTTAGGTAAGATAAATTATAGATGGGCTATGTACAGGTACAGTAATCTGTGAGCTGCTCTGACAGCTGGTGTTTAAAGCTAGTGAGGGAGATAAGAGTTTCCAGTTTCAGAGATTTTGTAGTTCGTTCCAGTCATTGGCAGCAGAGAACTAGAAGGAGAGGCGGCCAAATGAGGAATTGGTTTTAGGGGGGACCAGAGAGATATACCTGCTGGAGCGCGTGTCACAGGTGGGTGATGCTATGGTGACCAGCTAGCTGAGATAAGGGGGGACTTTACCTAGCAGGGTCTTGTAGATGACCTGGAGCCACTGGGTTAGCCGATGAGTATGAAGCGAGGGCCAGCCAACGAGAGCGTACAGGTTGCAATGGTGGGTAGTATATGGGGCTTTGGTGACAAAACGGATGGCACTGTGATAGACTGCATCCAATTTATTGTGTAGGGTATTGGAGGCTATTTTGTAAATTACATTACCGAAGTAGAGGATCGGTAGGATGGTCAGTTTTACAAGGCATAACCTGAAAGGCCGCTCAGCAAGGAAGAAGCCACTGCTCCACACCGCCATAAAAAAAGCCAAACTACAGTTTGGGGGACAAAGATCCTACTTTTTGGAGAAATGTCCTCTGGTCTGATGAAACAAGAATAGAACTGTTTGGCCATAATGACCATCATTATGTTTGGAGGAAAAGGGGAGCTTTAAGCGTAAGAACAACATCCCAACCGTGAAGCATGGGGGGCAACTCCATGTTGGGGGGTTGTTTTGCTGCAGGAGGGACTGGTGCACTTCACAAAATAGATGGATTCATGAGGTAGAAAAATTATGTGGATATATTGAAGCAACATCTCAGGACATCAGTCAGGAAGTTAAAGCTTGGTCGCAAATGGGTCTTCCAAATGGACAAAGACCCCAAGCACACTTCCAAAGTTATGGCAAAATGGCTTAAGGACAACAAAGTCAAGGTATTGGAGTGGCCATCACAAAGCCCTGACCTCAGTCCTATAGAAATTTGTGAAGAGAACTGATAAAGTATGCACGAGCAAGGAGGAATACAAACCTGACTCAGTTACACCAGCTCTGTCAGGAGGAATGAGTCAAAATTCACCCAACTTATTGTGGGAAGCTTGTGGAAGGCTTCCCGAAACGTTTGACCCAAGTGAAACAATTTAAAGGCAATGCTACCAAATACTAATTGAGTGGATGTAAACTTCTGACCCACTGGGAATGTGATGAAAGAAATCAAATCTGAAATAAAATCATTCTCTCTACTATTATTCTGACATTTCACATTCTTAAAATAAAGTGGTGATCCTAATTGACCAAAGACAGGGAATTTTTAATCAGATTAAATGTCAGGAATTGTGAAAAGCTGAGTTTAAGTGTATTTGGCTAAGGTGCATGTAAACTTCTGACTTCAACTATAACTGTCCCTGTGCAATAATATAACCCAGGAAGACACTGAGGCAGCATGGAACTCGCATGTTTTAAGCTTTAATAGCAAGATAATTCTCCAACAGCAGTTGAAGAATATAGCGAAGATGTTGCTGGTGAGCCTCAGGGTCCTTGGAAAAAATAAATAAAATAAGGATGTAATCAAAAGACAAAAACAAAGTGTTCAATCACATCCCTCAGCACATCATTGAGAAGGTTCTGGACAACAACAGGGGTGTTAGTAAAACTGAGATGAAGTAACCAAGGTATTTATTGAAACACGGGGAAGATGGAGTGAAGGCCCGGGAAAGCTTGGGCAGGTTGCAGGAAACCAGGTGCGGAGGCTGAGGCTGGAGTGAGAGGGGTTGGTACAGGGTAAGCAGGTCTGGAGGGGAATCTAAGGGAGCAGTAGATTGGGGAATCCAGAGGCAGAGTAGTAGGATGAGGAGATGTGGGACTGGAGGCAGGGACCAGAGTGGATAGAACTGTAGCAGAGAGGAAAACCGTGTCAATCAAGGAAACAGGCACAACAGGATAACAGGATCTAAATCGCAACAAATGGCTTGAAACGTAAACTGACTGAGCAGAGATTATTATCTGGCAGTGTGGAAGTGGCAGGACTGAGTATATGTAGCGGTCTTGATTATGGAATAGGTTGAAGCTGGTGGGGATCTGCTCTGACTCCAGCACACCTGTCTCTGCCCACACACACACACACACACACACACACACACACACACACACACACACACACACACACACACACACACACACACACACACACACACACACACACACACACACACACACACACACACACACACACACACACACACACACACACACACACACACACACACACACACACACACAGAGATAGAGAGGAGAGAGAACACTGGGGTAGTTGCGGCAGGTCAAGGACACAAAGGATGAACAGTAGAGGGTGTGGCAGGAGCACTTTGTAACAATTATTCACAATGTTTGATGAAACAAATAAGGTTTATATGGAAAGAAGGATAAATAAAGAGCAATATTTTTGATTATTATTATATTATTATTTGTGCCCTGGTCCTATAAGAGCTCTTTGTCACTTCCCACGAGCCAAGTTGTTACAAAAACTCACACTCATTCTTATGTTTAATAAATGTATCTTAAAGTGTGTGGCAGGCTTACAAGGATGGCAAAAGCAACATTTGACAGTACGGTGACCCTGGTGCTATCGGGGAAACGCAGCTGGAGGTTGAATATTTGAAGGGATACGTGACTATAAAAAGTTTGGGAACCACTGCTCTTGTAATTGCTCTCTCTCACCTCAGCTACCAAACTATCCCTGATTCAGATGACCATTCTACCCATGCTAGATTACGCAGACGTCATTTATAGATCGGCAGGTAAGAGTGCTCGAGCGGCTAGATGTTCTTTACCATTCGGTCATCAGATTTGCCACCAATGCCCTTACAGGACACATCACTGTACTCAAGACTCACCTGAAACTGGTCATCTCTGTATACCCGTCGCAACAACCTAAAGATTGATTCTATACTTCGTTTGACATGTTTCTACGAATCCCAATATGACTTTTGTCTGAACTTCCCCTGGACTTGCCTAAGCATCATGAGTTTGACATGTTTCTACGGACTGTAATGGAACTTTTGACTTTCCGTCTGCTCCTAGTGATTGCGCAACATGAATTTGGATTACTGGGCAAAATGCGTGAACAAAAGGAGGTATTTGGACATAAATGATGGACTTTATCGAACAAATCAAACATTTATTGTATAATTGGTATTCCTGGGAGTGCATTCTGATGAAGATCATCAAAGGTAATTGAATATTTATAATGCTCTTTTCTGACTTCTGGTGACTCCACAACATGGTGGATATCTGTATGGCTTCTTTTGTTGTCTGAGAGATGTACTCAGATTACTGCATGGTGTGCTTTTTGAGAAAGAATCAATGAAATCAATAAAATAAAAAAATCAATTAAATCAATAAAATATGTGAAAAGATCCAACACAGCTCAATGAGGAAAATGGCTGCCTAAATATGATCCCAAACAGAGACAACGATAAACAGCTCTCTCTGATTGGGAACCATACCAGGCCAACATAAACCAGTAATCACCTAGATGACCCACCCTAGTCACTATCACGCCCCAACCAACAGAGAATGAACAGCTCTCTGGTCAGGGGCGTGACAAAGACAAAACAGCTTGCTCAATCAAGCATGTTGGTCTTGTAGGTATAAAAGCAAAGCATTTTTTTATAAATAAATAAAGGTAGTGGAATAGGATGGAATTGGATTAGTGTGGCGTGTGAAGAATCCAACACTTTATCTTGTTTGCGGTACAAATCACATTATTGTGGGAGCATCTCCTCTAAGAGTATGAATCGGGCTGTTTGAGAAGTTGTGAATCCTGTGCAACCTGCATACATAGTTTGAAGAAATAGACCAACACAGCTACTGTATTAGGACAAACACGCATGCATGCAAGCACACACACACACACACACACACACATAGAACAAGTCCAACCCAGGTGCAGAAGTAAAAGTACACATAGACACTGCACATTAACTCATTGGATCAAGACTATTCAAAGTTTGCTGAAATCAATCAATAAAGAAACTCACAAACTCTTTAGAGAGTCTTAGAGAAATATTCCTTCTATATATGATATATATGATTAATATGGTAACTATGGTTTCATACTGACTGTGCAGAGACAGAGCATTGAGCAAAAGAACTCAGCCAGTTAGTGGAGGAGAGGTGGAGAGCAAGGAAAGAATAATAGCTGTCAATCATCATGGATGTTTGTGACAAAGGACACATGGAGACAGACAGACTGGACACATAGACAAGAGGACCATAGCCAGTTATTGGAGGAGATTTGGGAGAGTAATAGGAGAGAATAATATAATGATAACACCAGTCTGTCTATCAACATCCACTACTAGCTCAGTCTCACGTCAGAATTAGACGCTAGACATCCATGTTTCTCAAACATCAAATTTCAAAGTTCTCCTAAACGTCAAATTTCAAAGTCTTTATGGTTAAGTGTAGGCATGAACTCCAAATGTTTAGGTTAGTCATGAACTCCAAATGGTTAAGGTAAGGGTTAAGGTTTGGGATGTTTAAAAAATA
>NW_025752308.1:0-12922 GCF_021184085.1 Oncorhynchus gorbuscha | reverse complement strand
ACTGGGCTGAGCGGGAGGGGAAGGTCTCTCGGAAATGGTCTGGAGAAGAGAGGAGGGGATAGGGTCAAGCGGGCAGGTTGTTGGGCGGCCGGCCGTCACAAGACGCAAGATTTCATCTGGAGAGAGAGAGGAGAAAGAGGTCAGAGCACAGGGTAGGGCAGTGTGAGCAGAACCAGCGGTGTCGTTTGACTTAGCAAACGAGGATCGGATGTCGTCGACCTTCTTTTCAAAATGGTTGTGAAGTCATCTGCAGAGAGGGAGGAGGAGGAGGATTCAGGAGGGAGGAGAAGGTGGCAAAGAGCTTCCTAGGGTTAGAGGCAGATGCTTGGAATTTAGCGTGGTAGAAAGTGGCTTTAGCAGCAGAGACAGAGGAGGAAAATGTAGAGAGGAGGGAGTGAAAGGATGCCAGGTCCGCAGGGAGGCGGGATTTTCCTCCATTCCGCTCGGCTGCCCGGAGCCCTGTTCTGTGAGCTCGCAATGAGTCATCGAGGCCACGGAGCGGGAGGGGAGGACCGAGCCGGCCTGGAGGGGATAGGGGACATAGAGAGTCAAAGGATGCAGAGGAGAGGAGGGTTGAGGAGGCAGAATCAGGAGATAGGTTGAGAAGGTTTGAGCGGAGGGAAGAGATGATAGGATGGAAGAGGAGAGAGTAGCGGGGGAGAGAGAGCGAAGGGGACGGTGCGATACCATCCGAGTAGGGGCAGTGTGGGAGGTGTTGGATGAGAGCGAGAGGGAAAAGGATACAAGGTAGTGGTCGGAGACTTGGAGGGGAGTTGGTAATGAGGTTAGTGGGAAGAACAGCATCTAGTAAAGATGAGGTCGAGCGTATTGCCTGCCTTGTGAGTAGGGGGAAGGTGAGAGGGGTGAGGTCAAAAGAGGAGAGGAGTGGAAAGAAGGAGGCAGAGAGGAATGAGTCAAAGGTAGACGTGGGAGGTTAAAGTCGCCCAGCACTGTGAGAGGTGGAGCCGTCCTCAGGAAAGGAGCTTATCAAGGCATCAAGCTCATTGATGAACTCTCCGAGGAACCTGGAGGGCGATAAATGATAAAGGATGTTAAGCTTGAAAGGGCTGGTAACTGTGACAGCATGGAATTCAAAGGGGCGATAGACCGATGGGTAAGGGAGAAAGAGAGAATGACCACTTGGGAGAGAGATGAGGATCCCGTGCCACCACCCCGCTGACCAGAAGCTCTCGGGGTGTGCGAGAACACGTGGGCGGACGAAGAGAGAGCAGTAGGAGTAGCAGTGTTGTCTGTGGTGATCCATGTTTCCGTCAGTGCCAAGAAGTCGAGGGACTGGAGGGAGGCATAGGCTGAGATGAACTCTGCCTTGTTGACCGAGATTGGCAGTTCCAGAGGCTACCGGAGACCTGGAACTCCACGTGGGTCGTGCGCGCTGGGACCACCAGAGTAGGGTGGCCGCGGCCACGCGGTGTGGAGCGTTTGTATGGTCTGTGCAGAGAGGAGAGAACAGGGATAAACAGACACATAGTTGACAGGCTACAGAAGAGGCTACGCTAATGCAAAGGAGATTGAATGACAAGTGGACTACACGTCTCGAATGTTCAGAAAGTTAAGCTACGTAGCAAGAATCTTATTGACTAAAATGATTAAAATGATACAGTACTGCTGAAGTAGGCTAGCTGGCAGTGGGTGCATTGTTGACACTACACTAATCAAGTCGCCCGCTGAGTGTAATAGTTTCTGCAGTGTTGCTATTCGGGGGCTAGCTGGCTAGCTAGCAGTGTTGTTTACGTTACGTTGCGTTAAAAGAACGACAATGGCTGGCTAGCTAACCTAGAAAATCGCTCTAGACTACACAATTATCTTTGATACAAAGACGGCTATGTAGCTAGCTATGTAGCTAGCTACGATCAAACAAATCAAACCGTTGTACTGTAATGAAATGAAGTGAAAATGTGATACTACCTGTGAATGCGACCGGGTTGTTGAGTTCTATTCAGAAGACGTTGGCTAGCGTTTAGCTAGCAGAGTCTCCTACATTAAGGACGACAAACAGCTGGCTAGCTAACCTCGGTAAATTAAGATAATCACTCTAAGACTACACACTCTAAACCTAAACAACACAATTATCTTGGATACGAAGATACGAAGACAGCAAAGACAGCTATGTAGCTAGCTAACACTACACTAATCAAGTCGTTCAGTTGAGTGTAATAGTTTTCCCAGTGCAGCTAATCAGTGGACGTTAGCTAGCTGGCTAGCTGGCTAGTGAAGACTACGTTAGGACGGCGAAATACGATAATTACGCAAATATCTTTGATACAAAGACGGCTATGTAGCTAGCTGAGAAGAAATTGCTAAGATTAGACAAATCAAACCGTTGTGCTATAATGAAATATAATGAAATGTAATGAAAAAGTTATACTACCCGCGGGAGCGAAGTGCCGATGCGACCACTCGCTCCAACCCAGAAGTTGTTGACCTCCCTTATCTCACCTCATTTGCTCACATCGTATATAGACTTGTTTCTACTGTATTATTGACTGTATGTTTGTTTTACTCCATGTGTAACTCAGTGTCGTTGTATGTGTCAAACTGCTTTGCTTTATCTTGGCCAGGTCGCAATTGCCCCATCCAGAGAGACCAGCACCAACATGCACCACCAGGCCCCATCCAGAGAGATGGCTACCTGGTTGCCTACCTAGTTAAATAAAGGTGAAATAAATAAAAATACAAAAATAAAATAAAATCTGGTTTAGCTTAGCTGCCGTGCTATCCACTCTGGAAGGGGCATGATGTTGTAGGGTGGACCAGATCTCTCTGGGAGGGGCTTAATATTGTAGGGTGGAGCTGGCCTCTCTGGAAGGGACCCGATGTTGTAGGGTGGTGCTGGTCTCTAGGGATGGGGCCTGGTGGCAGGGTAGTGCTGGTCTCTCTGGATGGGGCCTGGTAGTGTAGGGTAGAGATGGTCTCTCTGGATGGGGCCTGGTGGCAGGGTGGTGCTGGTCTCTGTATGGGGCCTGGTGGTGCAGGGTGGTGCTGGTCACTCTGGGGGGCCTGGTGGTGTAGGGTGGTGCTGGTCTCTCTGGATGGGGCCTGGTGGTGTAGGGTGGTGCTGGTCACTCTGGATGGGGCCTGGTGGTGTAAAGGGTGCTGGTCTCTGGATGGGGCCTTGGTGATGTAGGGTGGTGCTGGTCTCTCTGGATGGGGCCTGGTGTTGTAGGGTGGTGGTCTGGTGGGGCTGGTGGTGTAGAGTGGTGCTGGTCTGGATGGGGCCTGGTGGTGGTGATGGTCACTCTGGATGGGGCCTAGTGGTGCTGGGCCCTCTGGTGGTGCTGGTGGTGCTGGTCTGGTCTCTGGATGGGGCCTGGTGCAGGTGGTGCTGGGGTGGTGCTGGTCTCTCTGATATTGGGGGGCCTGGTGGTATTGCAGGGTGGTGCTGGTCTCTCTGGGTGGGGCCTGGTGGTGCATGGGGCCTGGATGGGGCCTGGTGTTGTAGGGTGGTGCTGGTCTCTCTGGATGGGGCCTGGTGGTGCTGGTCTCTCTGGAGGGGCCTGGTGGCAGGGTATTGCTGGTCTCTCTGGATGGGGCCTGGTGCAAGGTGGTGCTGGTCTCTCTGGATGGGGCCTGTGGTAGGGTGGTGCTGGTCTCTCTGGATGGGGCCTGGTGGTGCAGGGTGGTGCTGGTCTCTCTGGTGGGGCCTGGTGATGTAGGTGGTGCTGGTCTCTCTGGATGGGGCCTGGCCTGGTCTCTCTGGATAAAATTGTAGGGGTGGTGCTGGTCTCTCTGGATGGGGCCTGGTGGCAGGTGCTGGTCTCTGGATGGGGCCTTGTGGCTGCTGGTCTCTCTGATGGGGGCCTGGTCTTGTGGGGCCTTGTGGCAGGTGGTGCTGGTCTCTGGATGGGGCCCAGTGGTGAGGGTGGTGCTGGTCTGGATGGGGCCTGGGTCTGGTCTCTGGATGGGGCCTGTGGTGCAGGGTGGTGCTGGTCTCTCTGATGGGGCCTTTGTGGTGCAGGGTGGTGCTGGTCTCTCTGGATGGGGCCTGGTGGTGCAGGGTGCTGGTCTCTCATGGGGCCTTGTGGCAGGGTGGTGCTGGTCTCTCTGGGTGGGGCCTGGTGGTGCAGGGTATTGCTGGTCTCTCTGATGGGGCCAGGGTGGTGCTGGTTCCCTCTGGATTGTGGTGACATCTCTGGAGGGGCCTGGTGGGTGTAGGTGGTGCTGGTCTCTATGGGGCCTGGTGGTGCAGGGGTGGTGAGGTCAATGGGGCCTGGTCAGGGTGGTGCTGAAATTGCTGGTCTCTGGGGGCCTCAGATCTGGTGGGGCCTGTGGCAGGGTGCTGGTCTCTGGATGGGGCCTTGTGGTGCAAGGTGGTGCTGGTCTCTCTGGGTGGGCCTGGTCTCTGCAGGGTGGTGCTGGTCTCTCTGGTGGTGCTGGTCTCTCTGGATGGAACACTCAAATCGTTGTTCAGATCTGATATCTGAACAACGGCGCAATATGAGACATAGGCCAGTGTCATAGGCCGAGAGTCAACCAATCATATTTTTCAAATCCTTTCAGGCTGCAAAAACACTCAAACTGGACAGTTTTATCTCCATCTCTTCATTCAAAGACTCAATCATGGACACTCTTCCTGACAGTTGTGGCTACTTGGCGTGATGTTTTGTTGTCTCTACCTTCTTGCCCTTTGTGCTGTTGTCTGTGCCCAATAATGTTTGTACCATGAGAGAGGCCTGTAAAGATGAGAGAGGATGAGTTGAGAGATGAGAGCTGCTACCATGTTGTGCTGCTGCCATGCTGTGTTGCTGCCATGTTGTGCTGCTACCATGTTGTGTTGTTGTATTAGGTCTCTCTTTATGTAGTGTTGTGGTGTCTCTCTTGTCGTGATGTGTGTTTGTCCTATATTTTTTCAATCCCAGTCTCCGTCTCCGCAGGAGGCCTTCTGCCTTTTGGTAGGCCGTCATTGTAAATAAGAATTTATTCTTAACTGACTTGCCTAGTTAAATAAAGGCCCTGATGAAGAGCTGCAAAAGTAAGTAAAATAGCCATATTGGAGCGAAAGACAGGCCTCAGGTCATTTCTTAAAACTTGTGAGGATCTCCATGCTCATTAGTTTCTCATTCAACATTGTTGCTTCTACTTCACTCATTTTGAAAAGACTCCCATTCGAACTATTTTACATTCCCTGAGACCAACCAGAAATACTTCCTTGCCCAAATATTTAGAGATGGTTATTAAACAGCCACATGTGTAGTTTTTTTTTCAAACGGGTTTATTAAAGGGATACTTCAGGATTTTGACAATGACTTCCCCTGAGTCGGATGAACTCATGGACACCATTTTTATGTCTCCTCATCCAGTATAAAGTAATGTAAGAGGTAGTTTATAAGCCAATGCTAACTGGCGTTAGCACAATGACTGGAAGTCTATGGTATCTACTAGCATGTTAGCAGTTATGCTAGACTTACAGTCATTGAGATAACACTTGTTAGCAATTGCTCTAACGCTAGTTAGACTTCAAACTGCACAAAGAGACATGAAAATGGTATCCATGAGTTCATCTGAATCTAGGGAAGCTTCACTGCCAAAATCCTGAAGCATCTTTTTTATCTTATCTCAGTTTACTCAATAGTTTTTTCATGATTTGTTTTAGTTTACCATAAAAACCTTGCGTCACACTGCACCGCACGGGCCTGAACATCACAAACCGCTGTACGACACTGGCCTGTACATCACACACACAGCTGCCCCTAATATATTTAAGCAATAAGGCACGAGGGGGTGTGGTATATGGCCAATATACCACGGCTAAGGGCAGTTCTTTGCACAACGCAATACGGAGTGCCTGGATACAGCCCTTAGCCGTGATATATTGGCCATATACAACAAACCCCCTACTGGTTACCAATGTAATTTGAGCAGTAAAAATAAATGTTTTGCCATACTTGTGGTATACAATATACCACGGCTGTCATCAATCAGTATTCAGGGCTAGAACCACCCAGTTATTAAATATATATATATATATCTCTCTCAGGGTCTCCTTATAGTGAGCCAGTGTGTTCTGCTTATGCCACCGGGATGAACCAGTACCTGCTGCTGTCCTGCTCCTGGGAAGGTAACCACAACAATAGTAACAGCCACAACAACCACCACAACAACAATACATATAATTATAATAATACTGTTCTTGTAGGTGGGTCTCCCAGGGCTGTGGTGTGGTGGGAGGTGCCTAAAGAAGAGGGGAGGGGCCAAGAAGTGGAGACTTCCAAGATCCTGGTACTTCGTTCTAACTCCACCCAGAATGGACAGGCCTACACCTGTTATGCCAAACACCCCCTGGACACACACACCAGGACCTGCAGCCTCAAACTGGGTAAGCACACTCATTGATAAGAGTAAAGAGTAATGGCTGAACACATTGATAAGAGTACAGAGCCCAGTGGTACGCCGCTGGGTTTAACCTGTCTAGGACTGGGGTTCCGCTAGCGGAACCCATCCGCAACATCCAGTGATAGTGCAGGGCTCCAAATTCATAATTAAAATTCCGCAAGCATACAAGTACTTTACACCATTTTAAAGATACAATTTTCGTTAATCCAGAAACAGTGCCCACAGAATACACAACACCCAGCCACAGAAAAACAGCCATTTTTCCAGCCAAAGAGAGGAGTCACTGTCACGCCTTGGTCATAGTATTTTGTGTTTTCGTTATATATTTGGTCAGGCCAGGGTGTGACATGGGTGTAAAATGTAGGGTTTCGTATTGGGGTTTTGTAGGCATTGGGATTGCGGCTGAGTAGGGGTGGAGCTTAGGTTTGTCTGCCTGAGGCGGTTCTCAATCAGAGTCAGGTGATTCTCGTTGTCTCTGATTGGGAACCATATTTAGGTAGCCGGGGTTTCACTGTGTATTTCGTGGGTGATTGTTCCTGTCTTTGTGTTAGTTAGCACTAGATAGGCTGTATAGGTTTTTCGTTCCGTTTGTTGTTTTTGTATATATACAGTTATTTCATGTATCGTTGTTTTTTTCATTAAAGAACATGAGTAACTACCACGCCGCATTTTGGTCAGACTCTCTTTCAACAAACGAACGCCGTTACAGAATCACCCACCACATACGGACCGAGTGGCGTGGTAACAGGCAGCGACAGCAGGAGCAGCGAAGGGAGGACGTTATGGACAGCAGAAGTATGGAGTATACGATGTGGGAGGAAATAGACAGGTGGGTGGTCGACCCAGAGAGAGCGCCTGGGATTCGCTGGAGCAGTGCGAAGAGGGCTATAGGAGAATGGAGTTGGAGAGACAATCACGACGGCGCAGAAAAAGCCCGTGAGTCAGCCCCAAAAATGTATTGGGGGGCTCAGAGGGAGAGTGGCAGAGTCAGGAGATAGACCTGAGCCAACTCTCCTTGTTAATCGTGAGGAGCCAAGGAGGAGACCAGACCCAGAGCCGGTGTTAGAGGTGAGCGAAGCAGAGACTGTGAAGGAGTTAATGGGGAAAGTGGAGTGGAGAGTAATGAGGGAGTTGCTAGCTTGGTGCTTTAGGTACAAGATTCGTCCGACGGAGCGTGTCGGGATTTGATGGCACCTGGGTCAGCGCTCCATACTCGTCTGAGGTGCGTGTTAGTCGGCTGGTGAAAAATGTGCCTGCCTCACGCACTAGGCCTCCTGTGTACCTACCTAGCCTTGCACGTCCTGTGCCAGTCCTGCTCTCAGGCTCTCCAGTACACCTTCACGGTCCAGTCCATCCTGTGCGCCACCTTCACATACCAGTCCTCCGGTGGCAGCTGCCCGCACCAGGCTTCCTGTGCGTGTCCTCGATCCAGTACCACTAGTTCCAGCACCACACACCAGGCCTTCAGTGCGCCTCGCCTGTTCAGCGCAGTCAGCGTTTTCCTCCTCTCCTGCGCTGTCGGAGTCTCCCGCCTGTTCAGCGCTTCCAGAGCCTTCCTCCTCTACAGCGCTGCCGGAGCCTCCTGCCTGTTCGGAGCAGCCTGAGCTGCCAGACTGCATGGAGTAGCCAGAGCTGCCAGTCTGCATGGAGTAGCCAGAGCTGTCAGCCTGCATGGACTGCCAGTTTGCATGGAGCAGCCAGAGCTGCCAGCATGGAGTAGCTGTCATGGACTGCCAGTTTGCATGGAGCAGCCAGAGCTGCCAGTCTGCATGGAGCAGCCAGAGCTGCCAGTTTGCATGGAGCAGCCAGAGCTGCCAGTCCGCACAAAGCTGCAGTCTGCATGGAGCTGCCAGAGCTGTCAATCTGCATGGAGCAGCCAGAACTGCCAGTCTGCATGGAGCAGCCAGAGCTGCCAGTCTGCATGGAGCAGCCAGAGCTGCCAGTCTGCTGCAGCCAGAGCTGCAGTCTGCACAAAGCTGCATGGAGCAGCCAGAGCTGTCAGTCTGCATGGAGCAGCCTGAGCTGTCAATCTGCATGGTCTGCATGGAGCAGCCAGAGCTGCCAGTCTGCATGGAGCAGCCAGAGCTGCCAGTCTGCATGGAGCAGCCAGAGCTGCCAGTCTGCATGGAGAGGACTGCCAGTTTGCATGGAGCAGCCAGAGCTGCCAGTCTGCATGGAGCAGCCAGAGCTGCCAGTCTGGAGCATGGTCTGCAGCTGCAGTCTGCATGGAGCTGCCAGAGCTGTCAGTCTGCATGGAGCAGCCTGAGCTGTCAATCTGCATGGAGCAGCCAGAGCTGCCAGTCTGCATGGAGCAGCCAGAGCTGCCAGTCTGCATGGAGCAGCCAGAGCTGCCAGTCTGCATAGAGCAGCCAGAGCTGTCAGTCTGCACAAAGCTGCCAGTCTGCATGGAGCAGCCAGAGATGTCAGTCTGCATGGAGCAGCCTGAGCTGTCAATCTGCATGGAGCAGCCAGAGCTGCCAGTCTGCATGGAGCAGCCAGAGCTGCCAGTCTGCATGGAGCAGCCAGAGCTGCCAGTCTGCATAGAGCAGCCAGAGCTGTCAGTCTGCACAAAGCTGCCAGTCTGCATGGAGCAGCCAGAGCTGTCAGTCTAGAAGCAGCCAGAGCTGTCAATCTGCATGGAGCAGCCAGAGCAGCTAGATCCGCCAGTCAGCCATGATCTTCCAGATCTGCCAGTCAACCAGATTCTTCCAGATCTGCCAGTCAACCAGACTCTTCCAGATCTGCCAGTCAACCAGAATCTTCCAGATCCACCAGCCAGCCAGGATCTACCGGAGCCTACTACCTGCCTGAGCTGGGCTTCCCCTCAGTCCTGAGCTTCCCTCAGTCCCGAGCTTCCCCTCAGTCCCGAGCTGCCCCTCAGTCCCGAGCTGCCCCTCAGTCCCGAGCTGCCCCTCAGTCCCGAGCTGCCCCTCAGTCACAAGCTGCCCTCAGTTCATTCGGGACCTGGGTGAGGACTATTAGGCCATGGTCGCCATGGTCGCCATGGTCGGCTGCAGGGTGGATTATCCCAGGACGTGAAGGGGAGGAACTATGACATTAATGGAGTGGGGTCCACGTCCCGAGCCGAGCCGGAGCCGCCACCATGGACAGACGCCCACCAGGACCCTCCCTATGGTTGTGAGGTGTGTCCGGGAGTCCGCACCTTAGGGGGGGGGATTCTGTCACGCCTTGGTCATAGTATTTTGTGTTTTCGTTATATATTTGGTCAGGCCAGCGTGTGACATGGGTTTAAAATGTTGTGTTTCGTATTGGGGTTTTGTAGGCATTGGGATTGCGGCTGAGTAGGGGTGTA
Organism: Oncorhynchus gorbuscha; assembly: GCF_021184085.1. Lineage (NCBI taxonomy): Eukaryota > Metazoa > Chordata > Actinopteri > Salmoniformes > Salmonidae > Oncorhynchus > Oncorhynchus gorbuscha. The sequence goes on along the minus strand of NW_025752308.1, from coordinate 3,258 downwards.
GCTTAGTTTTGGCTGCCTGAGGCGGTTCTCAGTCAGAGTCAGGTGATTCTCGTTGTCTCTGATTGGGAACCATATTTAGGTAGCCGGGGTTTCACTGTGTATTTCGTGGGTGATTGTTCCTGTCTCTGTGTAGTTGTTCACCAGACAGGCTTTATTACGTTTTCACGTTCCGTTTGTTGTTTTGTATTTGTATAGTTATTTCATGTATTCGCTATTCGTCATTAAAGTACATGAGTAACCACCCCGCAGCATTTTGGTCCGACTCTCCTTCAACAAACGAACGCCGTTACAGTCACAAAAAGCAGAAATAGAGATAAAATGAATCACTAACCTTTGATGATCTTCATCAGATGACACTCGTAGGACTTCATGTTACACAATACATGTATGTTTTGTTTAAAGTTCATATTTATATCAAAACATCTGAGTTTACATTGGCGCGTTACGTTCAGTAGTTCTAAAACATGCGGCGATTATGCAGAGAGCCATATCAAATTACAGAAAAACTCATAATAAACATTGATAAAGATACGACTATTATACATGGAACTTTAGATAACCTTCAACCGCTGTGTCAGATTTTTTTTTACTTTACGGAGAAAGCAAACCATGCAATAATCTGAGTACAGCCTTTAGACAACAAAGCAGCCAAAAAGATACCTGCCATATTGGGTAGTCAACATTACTCAGAAATAGCATTTGAAATATTCACTTACCTTTGATGATCTTCATCAGAATGCACTCCCAGGAATCCCAGTTCCACCATAAATGTTTGATTTGTTCGATAATGTCCATCAGTTATGTCCAAATATCTGGTAATATTTGGTAAACAAATCCAAAAGGGCGTTCAGGTCGCGTCGAACGTTAGACGAAAAATTCAAAAAGTTCCGTTACAGCCTGTAGAAACATGCCAAACTAAGCATAGAAACAATCTTTAGGATGTTTTTAACATAAAACTAAACTAATTTTCCAACCGGACAATTCCTTTGTCTGTACAAATGAAGTGGAACGTAGCTACCTTTCACGTGAGCGTGCCAGACCGAGTCTGTGGCACTCTGCCAAACCACTCACTCAAAGAGCTCTTATGAGCTATTGAAATGTTTGGAGCTTTAGGCCTAAGAGTCAAAGGGAGCCTTGAAAAGGGATAGATTTTTAGAAATGTAGCTTAATTCATTTGATAAATATTATGTTTTTTCTATTCCAAGAAAAAACTCAAATGCATTTCTTACTGTAACCGATGTACTGTAAGCCTAAGGGTTTCCGTTAGGAAAATATGGCACTGTACAATGTGTTTCTATTCCAAGAAAACGAAAATGCATTTCTTACTGTAGCTGTGTTAGTGTAATTTACTTATTGGAATAAAGGCCTACTTAAATATACAGTACATCAATCAATCACACAGCATACAAGTAATCCATGTCTTTAAATATAGTCAAGCATTTTAATTATAAAACTAAATAACAAAGGGAGCCTTGATTAATTTTACAATCACTGCTAAAGTGATTTAATTCATGGTTTCAGTTAGGAAAATATGATGCTGTACAACAGGACCAGTCGGGAGTAGGTCTAAACTACTAAGTGACTGCGAGTGAAGAGCAAAATAATCCTTACATTTCCATATACAAATATAATTTATTTATCAAGACCAGTCCCCATGCTCTGTCATTCAGTGATATTTATTCCCTATTGTCCTGCTGATAGTTGAAATAAACATCTGTATTTTGAAAGAGTATTTTTATAATTATTTAATTAATGAATTCATAAATACTGTACAGTATATGCTTGATCTGACATTTTGCAGTTGCATGAGGTTTGGTGTTAAAAATGTAAAATTTTAGATTGCAATTTTTGGGGATTTTTACACCTGACAGAGCTATTAGACAATGTAAATAAATTGAGGTATGAAGAGTCTATTGTCCTTCTAATAGGCCTCAGAGCATGCGCAGACCAGCTGGCCGGTGTGTTTACGGACATATTCAATCAATCCCTATACCAGTCTGCTGTTCCCACATGCTTCAAGAGGGCCACCATTGTTCCTGTTCCCAAGAAAGCTAAGGTAACTGAGCTAAACGACTACCGCCCGTAGCACTCACTTCCGTCATCATGAAGTGCTTTGAGAGACTAGTCAAGGACCATATCACCTCCACCCTACCTGACACCCTAGACCCACTCCAATTTGCTTACCGCCCAAATAGGTCCACAGACGATGCAATCTCAACCACACTGCACACTGCCCTAACCCACCTGGACAAGAGGAATACCTGCTCGAGACCCTGGGTCTCGACCCCGCCCTGTGCAACTGGGTACTGGACTTCCTGACGGGCCGCCCCCAGGTGGTGAGGGTAGGCAACAACATCTCCTCCCCGCTGATCCTCAACACGGGGGCCCCACAAGGGTGCGTTCTGAGCCCTCTCCTGTACTCCCTGTTCACCCACGACTGCGTGGCCACGCACGCTCCAACTCAATCATCAAGTTTGCGGACGACACAACAGTGGTAGGCTTGATTACCAACAACGACGAGACGGCCTACAGGGAGGAGGTGAGGGCTCCTCGGAGTGTGGTGTCAGGAAAATAACCTCACACTCAACGTCAACAAAACTAAGGAGATGATTGTGGACTTCAGGAAACAGCAGAGGGAACACCCCTATCCACATCGATGGAACAGTAGTGGAGAGGGTAGCTAGTTTTAAGTTCCTCGGCATACACATCACAGACAAACTGAATTGGTCCACTCACACTGACAGCGTCGTGAAGAAGGCGCAGCAGCGCCTATTCAACCTCAGGAGGCTGAAGAAATTCGGCTTGTCACCAAAAGCACTCACAAACTTCTACAGATGCACAATCGAGAGCATCCTGGCGGGCTGTATCACCGCCTGGTACGGCAACTGCTCCGCCTCAACCGTAAGGCTCTCCAGAGGGTAGTGAGGACTGCACAACGCATCACCGGGGGCAAACTACCTGCCCTCCAGGACACCTACACCACCCGTTGTTACAGGAAGGCCATAAAGATCATCAAGGACATCAACCACCCGAACCACTGCCTGTTCACCCCGCTATCATCCAGAAGGCGAGGTCAGTACAGGTGCATCAAAGCTGGGACCGAGAGACTGAAAACAGCTCATTGACACTGACCCAACTCCAGCCATTTTAATAATGGGAATTGATGGGAAATGATGTAAAATATATCACTAGCCACTTTAAACAATGCTACCTTATATAATGTTACTTACCCTACATTATTCATCTCATATGCATATG